>NW_021963236.1:0-139026 GCF_901765095.1 Microcaecilia unicolor
CCTCACAGGAACTTATTCTGAATGGCTACTTTATAAAAAGGCATATAGACGTCTATGTTACATTTATAAAATAAGCTTAAAGTGGGCACTTTTGGATTTCACAAGTAGGCATCCTGTAATTCATTTAGGCCCTGTGAGGTCTATTGCCAACACCATTCATCTAAGTCATTGGGCTATTTGAAAACTGCCTACACTTCTTGCAGGAACAGCTGACTGTCAGAACCCACTGGTTTGCTTTCACTGCAGCTGCATTTACCCCCCCCCCCCCCCTCCCACCACACAGAAGGTGATACCTTAGAGGACTGCCTAGTTCAGTGATGGGCAACCTTTTGAGCTTGGTGTGTCAAAATTCGCCAAAAAACCGAGCATAACTCGGGTGGTGTGTCACTTCGAGAAAAAAACCATAATTTCGCGATATTTATAGTTTAAATAACAAAAATGTATAATTGTAATATATAACTGTATTTAATAAACCAAAACCTATTTATTTAACTTACCTGCTTAGTGACTCTTTGTTCATCTGTCAGTCGGTTTCTTTTGTTGGTCTTGATATTATTTAACTTGTGTGGGTGCCGTGAACTAAGATAAGTGAGGGGGAGGGGGAATTCTTTAACTAATCTGCCTATTAGTGACTTTTTTGTTGCTGAATTTCATTGGCTAAATCTTCAATTGAAGGTTGGTATTTTGTACACTTCAAGCCCAAGCAAGCACTACTAACTTCATCTTTCAATCTGTTTCTTTTGTTGGTTTTGATATTATTTAACGCTGAGAATAAGGTTTCACAAAACTACGTAGAGGGAAAAATTGTGAGTAAAGCCATTGCTATATTTTTCAGGGTGCTAAAAGTGTCTGGTAATCGGATCCAGGCACTCCAAATTTCCTGGTAACTCAGATATTCTCTTAATAATTGCATCTTTATTCTGCATATCGTGAAATAGAACTGGTGCACATCTTAGGAGAGTTTCTTTAATAAATTCTCCCTCACTGAGTGCTTTTCCATGCTGAGCTATGGAGTGAGCAATGCTCAACTTGCAGATGTTAAATTTGTAGAACCTTTTACAAATTTAAGGATGGACTTAGATTGGCTCTTATAAAAGTGTAGCTGCCTGGAAATGTATTCCTTCCTTTCATCCTCACTTTTTTTCAAGAGCTGGGAATGATTAGTTTCAAAATGTCTATTATATTCCACGTTCTGCTTACTACCGTTTCAGTACATAGAACGCAAAATGATCTGCCATTTTTTTCTATAATGCCATACATCTCGGTCCATGTCTCTTGAAAGGGTCGGCTACTGCTACTACCACTTCCTTTACTTAACCTTGGTTTTTTATTTTTTGGGTTCTCCATCAGGGGGGCAGTGACAGAAGATAGAATTATAGATAGCCTGTTAGCCCTGCAGGCAATTAGGGGTTAACTAGCCTAACTGACCACCTTATGTAAATTAAGATGGCTGCTGCTATTTCTAATGGCGGGAAACGGCACCCATAGCACATGCCCTCGCCTCTCCCAGCCTCCCCCTCACCTATCTCAGTAATGATGGTCAATTAGAAATCCACGACACCCCAGAACAGTAGATTGGATGATGGTTGCTGTGGTTATGTGGTAATGGCGATCACAGGGCCCCCAGAGATGCGTCCCCCACGGCATTTCGCTGCTCTCTGCTCCGCCGGCCGGAAGTGAGGTCAAAGATCCCCTAACGGCCGTGCAGGAGCCGGGGCAGAGGGAGCAGCAGGGAGGGAACAAGCGGAGGACTCGGAGGGAGCCAATAGGAGCGCACACGGCACCCCCCCCAGCGGGTAAACATGCACCGGGGGGGGGGGTGATTTCGCCGGGGGGGGAGGTCGCGCTGCACCTGGGGGGGGGGACGCATCGGCGATCCGCCCCGGGGAACGCCGCTGCTTCTCTGTATGCGGCCACATGCGGCCGCGTGTCACCGAAAATGGCTAAGCGTGTCAGTACTGACATGCGTGTCATAGGTTCGCCATCATGGGCCTAGTTGCCCAATGTTTAAGTCAGCCCTGTTTGGGAAGGAAGATCGACATTTCTGCACTAACATGGAGTAATGCAGGAGTGAGTAGATAAAAAGACAACAAGCCTCACTTTTTTTTTTTCACCAACCTGAAATGAAACACTAGTTCAAACTGATAATCTGTACCAAAAATTAATGTAACAGTCCTGACTTTGCAGACAAAGTGCCTCTCACAGGAGGTAAAATGCAGCAAAGGAATAAAAACAAGAGCATTATCTCAGTCTTGACACTGAATGAAATGCAGCTAGAGAATGAGAGCCTGAAATATTGATATTAATACTGTTGAAACTTTTTTTTTTTTAAAGCCAGTGTTTGTAAAGTCAGCAGTGTGCCACTGTGAAAGTGCTACTGTTTCATTCCAGTTTTTTTTTAAAGAAAAATCTCTCTCTCTTTCATTTCACTTCTATAATTTATTTGGGGAGGTCTTACCCAAGACGTGTGACAGTGTGAGAGCTCTTGTTTCCTGCAATTCCAACTAGCAGGAGGATAACTCCTGGTGAGGGTTGAGGTGCCAATTCAAGCAGGCACCACTGAGCCACCTGCCGCCATCATCAAGGACCTGAAGTTCCCTTTAAGATCCGGTGCCATTTATGCTACGTGGCGGCAGGGCATGCCCTAAGGGGCACCCCTTGCCGCGTAGGAGCACCGAGGAGCAACAAGGATGTTATATGCACTGTAAATGTAGTTCATATTTAACTGACTTTTCTTGTATTTTTCTTTCATTTTATGGATGGGTGTTTCTCTCCCCCTTGATGTGAGCTAGTTATAATGTTTTCCCTTTTTCTTTGTTATTGATTCCATTTACTGAAACATTTTCTTTTGGTGGATATATAATGTTAACAAAATCAAATTCAAAAATAATTTTGAGAAACCACATTTAAATTTGAATACAGCCACCACTGGTGGTCACTGGTATTTATTTCCTTACTTCCTGACACAAACTTGCTTTCGGTCCGGATATAAGTAAAACCTTAATATTGATATTTTAATGCCTCTACTCTTAGTGAAAGACATCATTAGAGAAAGTGTTAACTATTTCTTGTAATTTCAAAAAAGAAAGTCAAATTTGTCTCTGGTAAAGACTGGAGTCTGACATATAGAAAAAAAAATAATATGAAAATAAGAAAATGTCAGATCTTTGCTTGAATTATAAATTACAAGATCAGAAAAAGAAGTGCAGCAAACTTGAAAGGAGTTGGCATAAAACTGTAAAACCTAAAATAATCATCTGAAGCCACATAATGTTAAGATCTAGAAAACCAAAAAGGACAAATCTTTCAACTAAAGCCTCTAAGGAGAAAAACTGCTCTAGGAACCACAAGGGCAAAATTAAGTTTTCTGAGAATACAAACAGGCACTCTGCTCACAAAACAGTTCATTTTGCTGATTTCTGTAACATCAAAATGACAGATTACATGGCAATATGATATGGGGAGTTGTGCTGATAAGAACTCTTGTAAATCCCCAGAACCAATACTGACTCATTTTCAGCTGCTGACAGGGGAAGAAGACGTGGAGACTATTTTTAAACTGTCAAAACCAAAAGGGAGCACTTTTAACTTTCATCAGGAATGACTACTTAGGGACTCAGCCTCCCACATGGTTGATACCCTAAAAACCATCATTAAATGTTTGATTAAGTTGAGGAATTATGCACAAAAACAGAGGGGGAAAAAAACCCAATTATAAAGCCAGCCCAAAAAAGGCTACACTTGAGAATCTAGGTTTACAGCTGCGCCAATATTTCATCTACCATTTTTGGAAAAACTAAGGGCCCTGTTTATTAAGTCACGCTGCAGGCAAGCAAACTTTTTAGTGCATCCTAAAAATTAGCACACTTACGACAGAGACACCCATAGGAATATAGTGTCTCTATTGTTAGTACACGCTAAAATGTTAGTGCGCCTATGGAGAAGCTTAGTAAATAGGGCTCAAAGTGCTTTTAACCTGTAAAGGCTTCGTTTATATTCGTTTATAACATAAGAACACGAGTTTAATTACACATTTAGTGAAGAAATATTTTCTTCAATTGGTTTTAAATTTACTACTTTGTAGCTTCATTGCATGTCCTCTAATCCTAGTATATTTTCCTGTCTTCCTATTCCACTCCACTCATTATTTTATATAACTCTATCGTATATCCCCCTCAGCCACCCTTTCTCCAAGGTGAACAACCCTAGCCGCTTTAGTCTTTCCTCATAGGAAAGTCATCCATCTCCTTTATCATTTTCGTTGCCCTTCTCTGTACCTTTTCTAATTCCACTATATCTTTCTTGAAATGCAGTGACCAGAATTGCACACAGTATTCAAGGTGCGGTCGCACCATGGAGCGATAGAAAGGCATTATAACATTCTCATTTTTGTTTTCCATTCCTTTCTTAATACCTTCCTAATAATACCTAACATTCTGTTTGCTTTCTTCGCCGCACAATGAGCAGAGTGTCATCAACAAACTTCTATATTCTTTTCCTGGTCGGTGACTCCTAACATGGAACCTTGCATCACATAGCTATAGTTTGGGTTCCTCTTTCCCACATGCATCACTTTCACTTGCTCACATTAATCATCATCTACCACTTGGATGCCCAATCCCCCAATCTCGTGAGGTCCTCTTGCAAATGTTTCACAATCCTCTTGCGATCTAACAACTTTGAATAATTTTGTGTCGTCAGCAAATTTAAATTACCTCACTAGTTATTCCCATATCTAGATCATCTCTCTATATAAAAGGCAACCCCAACGTTCTGAAGCCTCCACGGAAGTTGAGGCGCCCGAGATATCCGGTGTGCCCTTAAGTGTCTGCACCGCCCTCGCGTCAAAACGTCATGACGTTGAGGGCGGAGCTATGACACTCGAGGCCCGAAACCGAAACGCCACAGCGAACTAACAAGGCAAATAGCTCGGAGGGACGGAGGGAGGGGGCCCCTTGCTAGCGCCCGTTTCATTGCCCACAGAAACGGGCATTTTTTCCTAGTTTATAAATAGGAGTCCCAGCATAGATCCTTGTGGAACCCCACTATCAACCCTTCTACATTGAGAATACTGAAAATGTAATCCTACTCTCTATTTTCTATCTTTCAACCAGTTTTTAATCCACAATAGAACACTACTTCCTATCCCATGACTTTTGAATTGCCTTTGAAGTCTTTCATGAGGTTCTTTGTCAAATGTCTTTTAAAAATCCAGAAACACAATATTAACCGGCTCACCTTTATCCATATGTTTGTTCACTCCTTCAAAGAAATGTAGATTGGTGAGGCAAGATTTCACGTTATTAAATACATGCAGTCTTTGACTCATTAATCCATGCTTATGTATATGCTCTGTAATTTTGTTCTTTATAATAGTCCACCATTTTGCCCAGCACTGATGTCAGGCTCACCAGTCTGTAATTTCCCAGATCACCTCTGGAACCCTTTTTAAAAATTGGTGTTACACTGGCCACCCTCCAATCTTCCAGTACCATGCTTGATTTTAAAGATAGATTGCATATTACTAACAATAGTTAATCTCTCCGCTATAGCTTTGTCTTCCCCAAGTGTCCCTTTTACCCCTCAGTCATCTAGCGGTCCAGCTGATTCTTTTGCTGGCTTCCTGATTTTAATATACCTAAAAAAGTTTTTACTATGTGTTTTTTGCCTCCAACACAATCTTCTTTTCAAAGTCCCTCTTTGCCTTCCTTATCTGTACTTTGAATTTGACTTGACATTCCTTATGCTGTTTCTTATTATTTTCAGTCGGATCCTTCTTCCATATCCTGAAGGATTTTCTTTTAACTCTAATAGCTTCCTCTATTGCAACCTCACTATCGAGATGCCTTATCTTCCCTGTGTTGGTGATCTTTGAAAGAAACCTTATTCGAAACCATGCGCTTTGAGCGACTGTCAGCCTTCCCCCAGTTTCTAGTTTAAAAGCTGCTCTATCTCCTTTTTAAAAGCAGATGCCAGTAGCCTGGTCCCACTCTAGTTAAGGTAGAGCCCATCCTTTCAGAATAGGCTCCTCCTTCCACAGAATGTTGCCCATCTACTTAACACTATCTCTCCTACTGTCATCCCTTTTATCTGTCATATCCTCAATCTTTCACTGTCCACTGCGACTGTTCCTGATGCCTTCAAACATGTCGTAGTCACACCACTCCTTAAAAAACCTTCATTGGACCCTACCTGTCCTTCCAACTATCGCTCCATCTCCCTCTCCCTTTCCTATCCAAGATACTTGAACGTGCTGTTCACCGCCGTTGCCTTGACTTTCTTTCATCTCAAGCTATTCTTGATCCACTTCAATCTGGCTTTCACCCCCTTCATTCAACTGAAACAGCACTCTTCAGCATATTCTTGTTATGCATGTAACTGCTCCAGATAGAGGGTCTTCCCAGTGGAGATACCTCAGAGGACATCTTCCCAGGTGCAGCTGTCCCCCCCAAAAAAAGAGGACAAACTGTCCCAATTGCCCTGTTCCCTTTTGTGCCTCATTTTATTATTTTTTTTAAATCTATGAAGAAAGACCAGGCAAACGGGCTCTGGGGGACAGCGAACATGAGGCAGGGTAGGGACCTGGAACCACCAGGTATGCCCCCCCCACAAAGATGGCACCGCTCAGCAATCACCCTCAGGATCAACTGAGATAGCCAAGCTAAGACAGGAGCTCCCCCAAGGAGAAGAATCCAGGAGCTGGTGTGAAGCCGTCCACCACCTGCTGGAGACAGAGATATACTGACTGATGGAGGAGCTGGCCATCCTATAAGACTGAGTTCAGTAAAGTGATCTCTATCTCCACCTGCTGGTAGATGGACACAACACAGCAGTTTCTGGATTCATCTGCTGCTACAGTAAGAAAGAAGCTGGACACACTAAACTCTCAGCAACACTGCTAAAATATTGCTGGACAGCAACTTGAGGTTATAACTGGATAACAACAAGCTTACACTAGAGCTATAAATCCCCAGTTCGACCAGTGACCAGCTCTCAAGAAAACCAATGTCTGGATCTGCAAAATGCAAGTGGCGCTTGTGCACTACTACTGCAGCCATCGCCACCCCAGTGGCCAATCACTGCTCCAGTCACTTCTCCCCAAAGTCTGAGTGCCAGTAGCATCGCCCTGTGCACAGGAGTCCAAGTCAGGGTGCACTCACAGCCCCGAGACAACCCACCCTCTACCTCCTCTTACGGGTTTCCTGTTTCAAAGGAGCTTGAGCTGGGTCCCCTTGCAATCCTTGAGGGTTGTCCAGCAAGCACTCCTCAGCAAAATAAGTCTGTCAGGTAAAAAAAAAAAACCTGCTAAATCTTCCTTAAAATATCAGAACACACTGCAACTGTTATCCTTAAATAAACTGGAACTAGTTCTTTGTAGAAGAGTTGCGATAGTAGTGAAAATGATCTTGTCATTCTTCAGACAATAAGTTTCTATAAAATATACGACTGTGACCTACATATGTAATGAGAGATCTGCAGTGTGTAAGGCTCAAGCTCATTTGTCTTCTACTAGACTTGGCAGATTCTTTTGGTATCATTTACCTTTGGATATTTGGGAGGAGTGTTCTTACAAGTATTTTAAGATTAAGTTGAAAAATTACTTTTTTTTCTAAATTTCTAGGTTTGGGCACTTAATTGCTCTTGGTACAGTAGCCAGTCTGTAATTCAAAAGAGAGCGAGAGAGAGAGAGTGAGTGATGAGTTATTTTTCTGCGAGATTGTGCCATCCTAATTTAAATGGCATTTTCTCAGACTTGTTTTTGACAAAACAGGTCGTATATCAAATGTGTTAAAACTATTAAACTATTAAGGTGCTACAGGCTCCATGGCAAACACAAGGTGACTGTGTAAACCAGTCAGGCATGTCCCAGCCACCAGTTTTCACTCACTCACAGACCGCCTAGTTTAAAGTCAGGCTTTTCTTCTCCACATTATCTGGGGAATTTTATACATGGTGCCTAAAGTTAGGCTCAAAAACGCGTTTTTAACAGATGCAAGGTGCCAAAACCGTGGACTGGCACAGAAATACACTTATGTATCCAGTTATAGGATAGTACCTAAGTGTATCCATGCACAACTGCAAAGGGAGTGTTCCCATGGGAGAGGAATGGGTGGGACAGGGTATTCCAGAAAATTGCATGCAGTATTATAGAATACCGTGGCTGCGCACCCAACTTGCATGACAGAGTTTACACCTGGTTTCAGCTGTGTAAGTCCTCACACTCAAAGTAGGATATTGAATTCGGCAACCAACGCTATTCTATAAAGAGCACCCTTCCCAGAGCACCACTTAGAGAATAGCACTGGATGTCATTTACTGAATCTAGCTATATATGTGTATCTATCCCAATCCCTGTAGCATGCCGAATTTCAGAAAAACAGGCTGAGGATTTTCCTCACGCACCAGAGTTTCAAAAAGAAAAAAGAATAGTATATGCAACTTGAAAAACTAACACCATCTGCCAAATGGGCAGGGCTCAGGCAAACACTGAAACCAAGACTGGATTAGCATCTGAATTATCCACAGGTGATGTGTTTAAGACCAGGAAGATCCCTTCAAACATCTGACGTATAGACAGAATTGCAGTCTCAAATAAAACACTTGTTCATTTACTAGCACACCCCCTTAAAAGCTGGTAATTAAAAAGCCTATTTTGCACCGAACACCTGTTAACTGCAAAGGTTAAAGTGCGTTAGGTGTAAACCTCAGTGATAAAAGTATGGGAGCGCTGAATTAGTGGTTAGAGCAGCAAGCTGAGAACCAGAATTCAGGGTTCAAAGTACACTGCAGCTCCTAGTGATCTTGGGCAAACCACCTAGCCCTCCATTTCCTCAGATATAAACCTAAATTGTGAGCTGTCCAGGGACAGAGAAATACCTAGTGTATCTGAACGTAAGTCACCTACTGAAAAAAGTACGAGCTAAATCCAAAAAATAAATATATAATGCAGAGCAAATAGAAAACATCGGTGCCACTACATGTTGACAGCAAAGCAGATCCAGCCGCATCTACACCTCTTGAGATAAAGGTGTCTGTCCTCCTAATGCCAATTTTTGTGTTACCTGTTTAACAGAGCAATTAGTGTACACTAATGTCCGTGTGTTAAAATATGACACGACACCACACTGTTAGCACTATTTAATCCCTGCATTAAACAGTTAATGCAGCGTAATAAATATACCATACATTAAGGCACACTTTTTCTCATAAACAAAGCACATAAAAAAAATAAAAAAAAAGGAGGAAAGACCTAGAAGATAGATTAAAAGAGGATTCGAGACCCAAGAAACAGTCTGAGCATTCCAGTTAGAAGTACTGTTATTTCTTTTTTTTTTTTAATCCAGACTAACCTCTATTTACAAATTTTGATGCATTAAATTGATTTTATCTGACTTTCTGAAACATTCCCACCACAAAGTACCTGCCACTGTCACTTTGAGCCAACTCATGGAATAATCATGATGATCAACCTCTTCCAGGGTGGCTGCAGTGCTTTAATTTCTATTTGGACTTTTATCCTGCCTTCTCAAATCAAAAGTGGCTTACAAACAAAATCAATTAAAAAAAAAACAATTCTAGAACAATACTAAAGAGAAAACAGAAGTTTTTCTCTTAATTTTGTACTCACACACTTTCACCAAATACCCAAAGACTTAATACACATGCTGAAAATTTGGACATTTTCTTTTTGATTTATCTTCCCCCTAAGGCTGTATGTTTCCTGTAATTTAAATAATCTGAAAATTGTACACCGCCTTGAGTGAATTCCTTCAAAAAGGCGGTAAATAAATCCTAATAAATAAATAAATAAATAAAATTAACACTGCTTTTCATATTCCAATCAACACCCATACAAAAATGCACAATAAAAATGTTAAAAACAGAGAGAAAGACCAAGTTACTGCTCATCTTGGTTTGGAGAATGTTTTGCTCCATTTTCCCCAACCCCTCGCCTGCCTGTCCTCAGTGTGATCAATGCATTTCTGTAACAATTTGCTATGTGAAAACCTTCTCTTTTGTTTTTTCCTCCTGGTGTCACTCCTGTGCATATTTTACAGGCACAGTCCGTATGTTTCTCTGAACTCCAATAACATTACTTTTTCTGACCTACATCCAACTGGCTAAAAGGGAAAATTAGGTTCTTACCTTGGTAATTTTCTTTCCTTTAGTCATAGCAGATGAAGCCATTACGTATGGGTTATGTCCATCAACCAGCAGGGGAGATAGAGAGCACTCAAACTTTCACAGTGCCCTCTTGGCCAGCTAACTCCACTGCCTCTTCAGTATTTGAAGCTTCCAAAGCAGTATGGCAAACTGCAATGGGAATCACAAGAGCTTTCCTCACAGCGAACGATGGCCCATCACAAGGGCATGAACTCATAAAGGAAGGAATGCACATCCTCCTGGAGGGAATAAACTCATCCTCCTTATTGTATAAGTGGAGGGGAACACACACGCCTCCTGGAGGGAATCACACATCCTCCCAACACACTGAAGGGAATGAACTCACCCTCCTATTTATAGAACTGGAGGGGAACACACGCGCCTCCTGGAGAGAATCAACACATCCTCCAAAAAAAAACATGCTGGAGGGAATGAACACATCCTCCTAAATTTAAACTGAACATGAATCCTAAAGATTGTTTTCCAACTTTCTCCCAAGGAAGGAACTTCAGGAAATTAGAACAGAACCTGAAAAACAGATTCACAGCATACAGACAATCATACAGGGAGGGCTCATGGCTTCATCTGCTATGACTAAAGGAAAGAAAATTACCAAGGTAAGAACCTAATTTTCCCTTCCTTGTCATCAAGCAGATGAAGCCATTACGTATGGGATGTAACAAAGCAATCCCTAGATAGGGTGGGAACAAGCCACACCACGCGCTAGCACTTGTGCACCAAAACGCGCATCCCTCCTGGCAGCCACATCCAGCCTGTAATGTCGGGCAAAGGAGAGCTTAGAAGCCCATGTTGCTGCACTGCATATCTCTTGAAGAGAGAGTGCTCCAGTTTCAGCCCAAGAGGAAGAAATCGCTCTAGTAGAATGTGCCTTAAAGGCTACAGGCGGAACCCTGCCGGCCAGCAGATAAGCTGAAAAGATAGTTTCTTTGAGCCAGCGGGCAATAGTGGCTTTAGACGCTGGAGACCCTCTGCGAGAACCGGATAGCAAAACAAACAGATGATCAGAAGTCCTGAAAGAGTTAGTAACTCGCAGATTCTGCAGCAGAGTCCTGCGCACATCCAAAAGGTGCAGCTGCCCAAAAGATTCTGGAAACTCTTCCTCTGAAAAAGAGGGCAAGAAAATAGGCTGGTTTAAGTGAAAGGCTGAAACCACCTTAGGCATAAAGGAAGGCACGGTCCGAACCGTGATCCGGACTCTGAAAATTGCAGAAATGGGTCTCTACAGGACAGCGCCTGGAGCTCTGACACCCGTCTCACCGAGGTAATGGCCACCAGAAAAACGGCCTTCAGTGTCAAATCTTTCTCCGATGCTCGCCGAAGCGGCTCAAAAGGAGATGCCTGCAGGGTTTTCAAAACTAGCCCCAGGTTCCAAGCTGGACAGGGTGCTCGCACTGGAGGTCGGAGCCGAAGCACCCCTCTAAGAAACCGTGCCACATCTGGGTGAGCAGCCAAAGACACGCCTTCCACCTTACCACGAAGGGAGGCCAACGCTGCCACCTGCACCCGCAGGGAATTATAGGCCAAGCCTTTTTGTACACCTTCCTGCAAAAAGTCCAGAATCGGCGAGACAGGAGCCCGCATTGGAGCAATGGCTCTGGAAGCACACCAAGACTCAAACAGGCACCAAATCCTGGCATAAGCCACGGAAGTGGACCGCTTGCGGGCTTGCAGGAGAGTGGAAATAACTTTATTGGAATAACCTTTATCCCTCAATTGCGCCCTCTCAATAGCCATGCCGTAAGACCAAAGCGGCCGGCGCCCTCCATGGCTACCGGTCCCTGAGTCAACAGGTTCGGTACCAGAGGTAATGGCAGAGGAGCCTCCAGGAGCATCTGTCGGAGGTCTGCATACCAAGGTCTCCTTGGCCAATCCGGGGCGATGAGGACCACTTCTCCTGGGTGCAGCCGAATCCGCAAGAGCAGGCGCCCTATCAAGGGCCATGGGGGAAACACATAAAGTAGACCCGGAGGCCAGGATTGAGCCAAGGCATCCAACCCCGCCGAGCGAGGATCTCTCCATCTGCTGAAGAAGCACGGGACTTTGGTATTGGCACTTGTCGCCATTAGATCCATCACGGGCTTGCCCCATTTGGCACAGATCTGCAGGAAAACTTCGTCTGCCAGATTCCATTCTGCTGGATCGATCTGATGCCTGCTCAGATAATCGGCCTGCACATTGCTCTGACCTGCAATATGAGCTGCCGACAGACACTGAAGATGCAGCTCGGCCCAGTGGCAAATCAGTTCGGCCTGCGCGGCTAGTGCTCTACACCTTGTTCCGCCTTGTCGATTTATATAGGCCACCATTGTCTTGTTGTCCGACATCACTCTGACAGCCAATCCTTCCAGGGTCACTTGAAAGGCCAGAAGCGCCTGAAACACCGCTTTCAACTCTAGGCGGTTGATGGACCACTCCGACTCCTTGGGTGTCCATAGACCCTGGGCATGCTTCCCCTTGCAGTGTGCGCCCCAGCCCTTCAGGCTGGCATCTGTTACCACCAGGCACCAAACGGGGAGTGTCAGCGGCATTCCTCGCCGCAGCATGCTGTCCGAGAGCCACCACTCCATGCTGAGTCGGGCCGCAGGGAGCCAAGTAAGTCTGCATTGGTAATCCTGAGAAATAGGAGACCATCTCCGGAGTAGGGAATACTGTAGAGGTCTCAGGTGCGCTCTCGCCCAGGGTACCACTTCCATCGTGGCAGTCATCGATCCCAGCAGCTGGACAATGTCCCAAGCTCGCGGGCGGGGCATCCTCAGGAGCAGACGGACCTGATTCTGAAGCTTGCACCGCCTTAGCTCAGGTAGGAACACATAGCCCGAGACTGTGTCGAACCTGGCCCCCAAAAACTCTAGAGATTGTGAAGGGGACAGGTGACTTTTGGCCATATTGACGACCCAGCCTAGAGATTGCAGTACTGAGACCACTCTGGCTGTAGCTTGTAAGCTCTCTGTTGCAGAGTCTGCTCTGATGAGCCAGTCGTCTAGGTATGGGTGAACCCTGATACCTTCTCGCCTGAGAAAAGCAGCTACTACCACCATTACCTTCGAAAAGGTTCGGGGAGCTGTGGCAAGGCCAAAAGGCAAGGCCCTGAACTGGAAATGTTTTCCCAACACCGCAAACCTCAGAAACTTCTGGTGCGGGGGCCAAATCGGTATGTGCAAGTAAGCTTCTTTCAGGTCTAGAGACGTGAGAAGGTAAAATTATGTATCATACCTGATCATTTTCTTTCCATTAATCATAGCTGATCAATCCATAGACTGGTGGGTTGTGTCCATCTACCAGCAGGTGGAGATAGAGAGCAAACTTTGCCTCCCTATATGTGGTCATGTGCTGCCGGAAACTCCTCAGTATGTCGATATCAAAGCTCCATCCGCAGGACTCAGCACTTAGAGAATTACACCCACAAAGGGACACTCTGCCCAGCTCACCACCGCCGAAACGGGGGAGGGGAATTAACCCAGCTCATCCCCACACAAGTGGGGGAGGGGAATCCGTCCAGCTCATCCCCGCGGAGCGGGGGAGGGACACCACCCCGCCGATGCGGGGGGATCTGGCTTATCCTGCAACCGCAACCGCGGGAGGAGCTGACTGACCCTAACACCGCCGAAGCGGGAGGGGTACAAAGCTGCCCTACAGCCGCACGAAGCGGGAGGGAGTGCCGGCAGAATTTAAGTCTCAATCCAGCCCCGTAAAACGGAGGGGAGAGGAATGCAGCAGCTCACTGTAACACAAACTCGTCTCAACTCTTGAAGAATCCAAGTGAAAAAACTTGAACACGAAGTCCTCCTGAAGTAACTGAAGACTAAACTTGAACCTAAAATTCAACCAGAATATAAACAGTACAGATATCTGGGAGGGGCTATGGGTTGATCAGCTATGATTAATGGAAAGAAAATTATCAGGTATGATACATAATTTTACCTTCCATATCATCATGCTGATCAATCCATAGACTGGTGGGATGTACCGAAGCAGTACTCACCCAGGGCGGGACATTGAAATCCCTGAACTCAACACTGAAGCTCCAAACCGGGCCTCCGCCCGAGCAGCCACAGTCAAGCGGTAATGTCTGGAGAAGGTATGGGCCGACGCCCAAGTTGCCGCCTTGCAAATCTCTTCCAAGGAGACAGACCCGGCCTCTGCCATCGAGGCCGCCTGAGCTCTAGTGGAGTGGGCCTTCAACTGAATAGGCGGCACCTTCCCCGCAGCCACATAAGCCGCTGCAATGGCTTCCTTGACCCATCTTGCCACTGTAGGCTTAGCAGCCTGCAGACCCTTACGAGGACCTGCAAACAGGACAAACAGATGATCCGACTTCCGGAAATCATTGATCACTTCCAAGTATCTGATGATGACCCGTCTCACATCCAGATATTTGAGAGCAGAATACTCTTCTGGGTAGTCCTCCCTACGAAAGGAAGGGAGACAGAGCTGCTGACTCACATGGAAGCGAGAAACAATCTTGGGTAGGAAGGAAGGCACTGTGCGAATAGTCACTCCTGCCTCAGTGAACTGCAGAAAAAGCTCTCGACAAGAGAGTGCCTGGAGCTCGGAAACTCTTCTGGCTGAAGTGATAGCCACCAAAAAGACTGCTTTCAACGTCAGGTCTTTCAGAGATGCCCTCGACAAGGGTTCAAAAGGCGGCTTTGTAAGGCTCTTAGCACCAGGTTGAGATTCCACGCAGGCACCACTGAGTGCAGAGGAGGGCGCAGGTGATTAACTCCCTTTAGGAAACGCACCACATCTGGCTGCAAAGCCAGGGAAGCACCCTTCAGGCGGCCCCTGAAGCAAGCCAGGGCCGCTACCTGGACTTTCAGGGGGAGAAACCCCGCATACTGTGCACTTCCGCAGCCTGGGCTACAGCCCTAGACGCACCCTCAACCGGCGCTCGCAAGAGCGGGGGAGAGACATGCTGTGCATCCAAGATGGCGTCCGGCGCGACACTCCGCGAAGGAGCCGCGCGGGAAGAACGGCGCTTAACTTTAGCCGCTTTTGTGCCGTCACCCAAATTAAGGGCGTTCATGGCATCAATGTCTCCCACCTCAAGGGCGGCCCAAGAAGAAGCCGTCCGAGCCGCGTGGCCGGCCAATATGGCGGAGGCGAGCCGCGGGGGATGGCCATTTATGGCGGGAAAAACCGCCACACCGGAGGAAGGACCGGGACACTCATCGGTCACGAAACTGTCACCCAACAAGGGCGAATCAGACTTTAAGACCCCCGCATCCCCTCTGGAAGCGCACACGCGATCCGGGGAGCGACTCTTTGCGCCCTCGCCCTCCGACGCCATAGGCCACGTGGAGACCAATCGGGGAACCCCCTGCCCGCTATAAAAGGTAAAAATTACCTGCTGTCCGCTCCGAGCTGTAACGACCTGGTGTCCCAGTGAGTAGCTGCAAGAAACGTTTAAATAAACGTCGAAATAAACGCCTTTAAGGACGTTCAAAATTTTTTTTTTTTTTTTTTTTTAAACAGAGCCAGCGGGAGGGGGGAGAAAAGGAGGGACCTGGCGCCACCAGGTTTGCACTTGCTCAAGAAGAGCCCTCAACCCCAGGCACTCAACAAAACCTAAAAATTAGGCTTGGAGGCCTAGCCAGAGCTGCTGCTGTGTGTGACCACCACCTGCTGAGATAGAGAACATACTGAGGAGTTTCCGGCAGCACATGACCACATATAGGGAGGCAAAGTTTGCTCTCTATCTCCACCTGCTGGTAGATGGACACAACCCACCAGTCTATGGATTGATCAGCATGATGATATGGAAACTCTCCTGGCTGTACCGCCGCAATGACGGAGCGCAGGGATTCCATGTGGAAATGCCGCACTCTCAGGGACTTGTTCACTTCTTTTAAGTCCAGAATAGGGCGAAAGGACCCACCTTTTCACGGCACCACAAAGTAGATGGAGTATCGGCCGCAGCCTTGCTCGGCGGGAGGCACCGAGGTCACTGCCCCTAACTGAATCAGACCTCGTAAAGTCTCCTCCACCGCCGCCCGTTTGACGGCAGAACCGCATCGGGACTCCACAAACACGTCTCTTACTGGGGCGTTGAATTCTATTCTATATCCATCTCTGATCAGGTCCAGAACCCACTGATCTGAGGAAATCTTGGCCCACTCCTCGACAAAGAGGGAAAGCCGTCCTCCGATGACAGGCATCGAGGAGAGGGCCGGCGCACCATCATTGAGAGGGTCGCCCCTGAACTCCTGGTCTTGAGCCACCGGCTGCGGAATGCTTGTCCGAGCGAAAGGAGTTCCTCTGCTGACCACGGGCACGTGAAGTGAACCCAGCAGAACGCCACGGGCGGTACCTTCTAGTTTCACGGAAGCGAGGTCTGTACGAGGAGTGGACCGCCTGGCCCTTAGAGGAAGGCCTCTGCCTATCTTCGGGCAAGCGCTGGGGTTTTGGATCACCCAGGCCTTTCACAATTTGCTCCAACTCCTCACCAAATAGGAGAAGTCCTTGAAAAGGCAACTTCACCAACCTTTGCTTAGAGGCCATGTCCGCTGCCCAGTGTCGTAGCCACAGACGACGGCGAGCCGCCACTGCTACTGCCATTTGTTTAGCCGAAGCTCTGACAAGGTCATAAAGGTAATCAGCCAGAAAGGACAAGGCCACCTCCATCCGCGGAGCCACATCCAAGAAGGGCTCCGCTCCATCTCCGGGCTGAGCCACTGCCTGTTGCAGCCAAGCTAGGCAGGCTCTAACAGCATAACAGCTGCATGCAGACGCCCGAACAGTGAGACCTGCAATTTCAAAGGACCGTTTCAATGCTGTTTCCAGCCTACGGTCTTGAACATCCTTCAGGGCAACACCTCCTTCAACAGGGAGGGTAGTTCTCTTTGTCACCGCAGTGACTAGGGCATCCACTGTAGGCATTTGAAAACGAGCCATATGTCCCTCACGCAGAGGGTATAACTGCCCCATAGCCCTGGAAACTCTCAAAGGTCCCTCGGGGTCAGCCCACTGAGCCGAAACAAGCTCTAGGATGGAGTCATGCAAAGGGAAGGCCCGAGCAGCTTTCTTGGTACTAGCCATCCCGGGATTACCCGAGGAGGCCATGCCACTGTCAGGATCTTCAATCGAGAGGGCCTGCAGGGTACCTGAAATAAGCGCTGGCAGCTCATCACGGTGGAAAATCCTCACCGCGGAGGGATCATCCAGATCCTGTGGTAAATCCGCACCTGACTCTGGTTCCTCAGACCAAGAACGTCTGTCAGAGTTCTCCGAATCCTCACACCCCGACCACGGGGGGGAAAAAGGTGCACCACAATCTGAAGGGGAATTAACCCTTCTGCGCTTATCTTTAGGCCAAGCATCCGGGAAAAAAGCCTCACTGGGCAGTCCCAGGCCAGAATCCATCGGGGGGGGGGGGGGGGGGAATCAGAGGAGCCTCAGGCGACCCTTGAGGAAGGGCTCTTTTCATCATGTATGCTTTATGCAGCAAAAGCACAAAATCCGGGGAGAAAATCTCACCCTGGGCACCCAAATCCTGTCCGGTGCTAGCCACTCCTGAAATAACCTCATCTCGAGGTGCCCAATCCGGCTCAGGTCTCTCCGTGTCCACGGAGGCCGCGCCATGTGGTGTAAGCAAAATGGCACCCGCTGCCAGCCCAGAGCGGGAAGAAACATCGCTCGCCATGCTCGGGCCGGCTCCTACGCCAGTACAGCATGATTTACAGAGCCCTGCTGCTGATTTGCGCTTGCCACAAGTGGAACAGCGCTTTACATTGTCCGCAGCCATCGCCGAAAAACGGCGGTAAAATCCAAGATGGCGGTTTCGCGCCAAAATCGCCCCGATCGCGGGCCCAACCCGAAGGAGTTGGAAAACACTCTTACCTCAAAGGATCTAGTGTACAACTACGATCCTGCTAAAAATCAGGTCAAAAACCTCTGTTCCAGCGTCTCTGCTGTGAGGAAAGCAGAGGTATTGAAGACTCCGGAGGCTCAGATGAGTGGGAAAAGCAGGGAAAGGGCGAACCTATATGCCTGCATCCACTGTTGGTGGGTAAGGACAGGGAAAGCAAGGCAATATGTCCACATCCACAGAGGTATGGGTAAGGCAGGGAAAGGGCTAACCTATGTACCTTTAAAGTGAGGCTGCTATAGCCTCCAACACCCCGGTTAACAACTGGCAAGCCAGGAACCACCTCCCGGCAGATTTTTCTGGAGCTCGAACAAGCTGCAGCCACCCTGCTAGGGGAGATAGAGAATATTGAAGAGGCAGTGGAGCTAGCTGGCCAAGAGGGCACTGTGAAAGTTTGAGTGCTCTCTATCTCCCCTGCTGGTTGATGGACATAACCCATACGTAATGGCTTCATCTGCTTGATGACAAGGAAAATAAGATGCTAATTCAAATCCATGTCCATGTTAAAACAAGACCAAGGATGTAACTTCAAGGACAAATACTGTCCTCCCACTGCTGACATCAGTTCTCTTCCCTATAACAAAAGTGTCAGCACAATTACCACATTCCACATGAACTGGCCAGTCTAGCAGGGGCTGCTCCTAGCATGTTGTGCTATTTTAAGACCACATTTATGATAGGCAATGAACATGGTGAGATTAATCCACTGAAAGCAATCAGAACCAAACCAGTCATAAAGAGCAAAATATGACAGTAGCAACACTCATCTTATTAAACAATGCTTACAAATTTGAGGGGGGGGGGCTGTTTGGTTTTTTTTTTTTTTTTTTTTAATTCCTTCCAGGGAACAGTTCAACTAATATTCCATTGTTCGTTACAGCAGTGTTTCCCAAGTCCATTCCTGGAGTACCCATTGCCAGTCAGGTTCTCAGGATATCCACAATGAATATGTATGAAAGATTTACATATAATAAAGGCAATGCATGCAAATCAAGTTAATGCATATTTATTGTGGATATCCTGAAAACAGGACTGGCAAGGGGTACTTCCAGGACTAGACTTGGGAAACACTGCTTTACAGGAACTCACTCGGACCACGATTTCCTGCTTTATAATGGGATGTCTATGTGATTTTACTTGGCACAGGTGAACAGTGCTGGGGCCTATGAAATAAGAAATGGTTTACGCTGCAGCGCTTAGAACAAGAGTCAATGCATGCTAGTTTAAAATTACCACTATTTGCCGTGACCAGCCAGGTGAGAAGACCGAGTGCTCATGAGTATTTTCCAGCCCAGCAAAATAAGGGAAGAATTCATACCGAGAAATTGAATCTGTTAGTAAATCAGGATAGACATCCCAGACGTAAATATAGCCCAGATAAGCCTATGCAGTTCAAACTCAGGAAAAAGATTCAGGGTTACCACAGGAAAACCAACTCCTCATATGCACACCCGCAAAATTACCTAGTGCTTCGACTCCTATGTCTTAATGGAGTAGAGCACAAATGAGCCTCTACATATCCTGCTTCTTTGCAGGATACCAGCACAGAGGGAGGCTGCCCACCTTCCCCTGACCAATGCATAAATCAGGCAAATCCTATTAAGCAGGTTGAGAGGATGAAAACTTAATTGTATTTTTGAGTCCCTAACAAAACAATGCCAGGCTACAAAATCCTCCAGTAAGGAGCATCTAACTATTCGTGGGGAGAGAAAAACTTTGAAATAAAAGAGAAGTTCCTGCATCTTTTGTGCTGCACGCATTGTGCACCAGGAACCACATCTCTTATCTGCTCCGAGCTGGCCTGGTCTGGGCAGCTGCAGAGCCAGGGATCACAGCCTCTGAAGGGAGAGGCAGTCACGCTCATTGCTTACTGGTGACATCTAGTGGCTGGATTCAGGGCCTGTGATTGCTTTGTTCTAGAAAGTAATGTTGTTCTAGGTTCCCATTTGTGATACTTGTTCTGTGTTTTTCCTCACTGAGATTATTTGTGTGAGGATCTATTAGGTTAAAGGCAAACTAAATGAACAACAATAATGCATTGTGGTCAGCTGCTCAATCAGGGTACCTTTTTGTACCCTGGACATGATTGAAACAGGTCCGGATAAAATGTTCTTTTTTTGCCTTGGACGTTTCCTCCCATTCCATCATCACTGTTGGACATCCTCATTTTAGGCCCTCCCTAGTTCTGCCCAAAAAAAACACACCTCTAATACACCCCCTTGCTATCTGGACAAACTACACTGGAAAACGTCCAATTTCTGCTTTTCGAAAAACACAATTTGGTTGTTTTCAGCAGATGGACTTTTTAAAATGTCCAAATTCTGCCATTTGAAAAACATGATTTGGATTTTTCAGCAGATGGACTTTTTTTGGCCATTTTGAGATGACCATCTGCTTCGAAAATGAGCACCACAGTAACTATAGAGAAAGCAATGCAGCTCAGTCACTAGGTTTCATAGAAGAACTAACAACTAAGAACCAGCCCAGCAGGGATAGGGGTGTTACAGCAGTAGAAAAGGTGTGTGTGGCCGGAAAAGCAAGATGCCTCATCAAATTAGTGTGCCTGCCTGCTCTAGTATACATGTGTTGTCTCTGAGTCTGTATATCGAAAAGATGCAGGAAAAAAACCTCTATGCTGATCAAACAGAACTCCAAAGAAGTAGAGGAAGACACAAAGCTCCACAGGTGTAAGGAGAATAAATAGCCTTTAATCCAAAGCACCACACATAGGCCAGACATGGGTCCGTGTTTCAGCAGAGACACCGCCTGGGTCAGGGGTCTAACAAAATCACTGAGAACAGACTTCTGTATATGGTGCTAGAAGTAATATGGGCAGTCAGTTCTTCAGAACTGTGTATCCACTAACATCTGTAGGCTGCCAAACAGAAAGGTGCCTTTCTGTTTGGCGGAGTATGATTGTTAGTTCTAGCACCATATACAGAAGTCTGTTCTCACAGAGAAGAAGTGACTGCCCATATTACTTGTTCTAGCACAGAGAGCGATTTTTTGGGTCTCCGAGTCTGTAACCAGGAAAAAAAGAAATGGTTTTAAAAGGCGCAATTCCCCGACTGTTACTGCAGTTTCAGTGTTTCTTTACTGAAGATAAACCTTTTCTCCCACAGAAATGCATTATGCCATTTTGTTGGGGAGCTTTATTTTTCTGGAACCTCCAGTCCAATTTGGCCCTACTTTCAACTCAGTGGGTCTTCTTTTTTCCTCAAACCAACTTTGGTCCCATTCTATTTAATTTTCAGAGGATTATTTTACCACTAGGCAGACACTTTTGACACATAATGTATCAGTTTTCTCCAACATCTGTTGGATAGATGGGTAGCCTAGTGGTTACAACACCAGCTGTGAACATGAGAGACCAGGGTTCAAATTCCACCAACACTCCCTGTGGCCTTGAGTAAGTCATTTAACCCTCCAATGCCTGAGGTACAAACTTATATTATAAGCCCTCTAGGGCAACAGTACCTGAAGGTAACTCACTTTGAACTGTCATTGGAAAGGTATGAGCTAAATATAAAATAAATACTAAATAAAAATGTTGCACTATGCCATCTGTTTAACCCTCAGCCTGCAGAATGAGGCTTCAACCAGAACTGACCCCACTGCATTGTGGGAAGATTCTTCCACACAGATGAAATTTGAAAACTGTATCACCTGAGAGAACTACTAAATCTCCATAAATTGAGTAGTTGAATCTGACCACAATGCCCCAAGCCATGATAACATCACAGCTAGACTACTGTAAATGCCCTATATATTGGTCAGACCTACAAAAGATTGCATCAGCTCCAAATAATTCAGAATGCTGCAGCATGACTGCTAAAGGGATGACAAGTGGAATGACCACATCATACTTTTCTTGCAAAAACTGCCCTGGCTGCCAGCAACCTACCCTAAAGATACAAATTATTTTTTATTAGGATTTTATTTACCACCTTTTTGAAGGAATTCACTCAAGGTGGTGTACAGTAACAATAAATCAAACATGAGCAATAGGCAATTACAGCAGAAAAATATTCAAACAATACAAAGTATGGCATACTACACTACTTACAATGTCAACACAATAAGTTATAGAACATTTTAATTGACAATGTAGGGTGTAAGCAAAGACGGAACATATAGATAGGTAAGAAAGTAAGAGGAGTTAGAAAATAAGGTGACTAATTTAAAGAACGGTGCACATGAGGTCAGAGAGAAGGTTAAATATTATCCCAACTACGGTAGGAGTGGATAAACATGTCCTGCTGAAGTATGTGCAGCCCATGTCACTCCTTGTGAAGAAAGATTGGGAAAAGATCTACAAGGGAGAATAATGTTTGGGCAAGGCGTGTGGCTGATTTACAGTAGCACAATTGAAACTCAATCCTGCTACTAGTAAAAAATCAAAGGAGAATTTAACATGCCATCTATTGAGGGGGTTCTTTTGAATCATAAGGTGGTGGTATGAAATTTATGAGTACTACTGGACAGTGACCTATCTTAAATCAAATCTCTTTGGTGGCGAAAGCTTTATTTTGCAGCTTATGTTTGCTAAGACCAATACATCTTTCATTGGATTACAAAGATCTCACTACACTAATCCATGTTTTTATTACATCTCGGCTGGCTTATTGTAATAGCCTCTATTGTGGCTTGCCAAGGCATCAGTTATGATGGCTGTAGTTAGTTCATAATGTGGCTGCTTATCCTATATAATAATTTGCACCTCCGTCTGGATGCTTGGGTTCGTAACACACTTCCCATTGGTCCACCCTGGCGATGACGTCAGAGGGCGGACCAATGGGAAGTGAGAGGGCCGAAGAGCTAAAGAAAAAGCCAGTAGCAAGGCCTCCCCCCCCCCCCCCCCCCGCCTTCACGAACAAACGTCGGCCAAGCACTGTTCCCCACCAATCCCTTCATTCCCATTTCCTCCCAGTTCCCAGCCACCCCCTCCCTCCCTCCTGGAAATACTTCATCGGACTAACAAGTCTGCTGAAAGAGCGGGGGGAAAGGTGAACAGAAGCTCGAGACGCCGTGACTCTTCGGGAACTTTCTGGAGGACGCTCTCGGCCCCGGGGCTCTTTTCACATGCGCGGCTGCAGAGCAGCCAACAGTCAATCAGCGAACATGCAGAGGCCGGATGCGTCACGTACCCCTCCACCAGATGAGGCGGCAGCTGCTGCGGCAGTAAGCTATTCCCAGAACAAAGGGGCGGGCACAGTGCTGTGGCGGCTGAAACGTCATGACGCACGTCGGCGAACGGGTAGGTTTAAAAAGTGTGCTCTCTTTTACCACAGCGCGGCCGTCCCTGGAACTCGAAGGGGTGGCCCTGGGGGGGGGAGGGGGAGAGGGGAGGGAGCCCTGGAGGGGGAGGGGGAGGGAGCCCTGGAGGGAGGGAGAACTCCGAGGACAACCTTGCTAGCGCCCGTTTCATTTCACACAGAAACAGGCCTCTTTTACTAGTTATTAATGAATCTGAAGCTGACTCATCGTTTTACTAGAATATTGGCTGCACTTCACTACTTGCTAGTCAAGTATCAGATTTTAAGATACTTTGATATTTCAGATTCTTTTGTATGATGGCACACTACACCTGTAATCAGTAATTCAGGTGTATGAGCCTTTCTGGGAACTGTGTTCATCACAATAGTCCCTTCTTCAGGTTCCAAGAAAGTCTGTTAGAGTCAAGTTGTTTGTGTACTTTTTTCAGTGTGTGGTCCTCCTAAGCTATGGATGCTGTACCAGTAGATCTATACGTTCAGAGGATTTATCCTTCCTTTAACAGGAAGTTGAAAGCTTGATTTTAATTCCAAGACATTTCATTAGTAAGTAAAAATAACTTGGGGGGGGGGGGGGGGGGCGGAATATTTTTTTTTGTTTTTTTGTTAACGTGTTGGACAGTGGTTCCCAAACCTGGTCCTGGAGGCCCCCCAGCCAGTCACGTCTTCAGGATATCCACAATTAATATTCATGAGAGAGATTTGCATGCATTCCCTGGTGAATCAAGAACTGTAAAAGTAAAGTACAGTGAAAGGTGCATTACAGGATTGGAAAATATTTCTTGTGATTTATGCAATATATACATGGACATATGATTGACAGAGAGGATGAGAGAAAGTGTAAAGCTCCAACTGACAAAATAGATGAGGCACAAGGGAAGGAGGGACAGAAGATGGAACAAAAGCCATCCAGAAAATGAATGTGAACAACAGGCTAAAAAATACAAGTCAATATAATTTAAACAATGTTAAAGAAGGGGGGGGGGGGGGGGAAGGAAAAGGAAGACCCTTCAATAGCAGAGGAAGAGGTCAGGAGTCAAGCAGAAAGCCACACAGAGTAACTCCAGGCAACAAACCAGAATCAGTCAAGATCAAAAGGGCCATAGCGAAGAAATAGGCCTTTATACAGTGAAGCATCAGGCAATAACCACATAAGTGGTTTTGTGCCCACCAATGCATAGCCTTTGGATGGACATCTTAATGTCCCCTTTCCTCCTCCCCCCTCCCCAACAAAAAAAAAAAAAAAGTTGTGCATTGCAGAGCTAGGGCCAGGGGAGGAGCTAGAGTATTTTGGAGGGAAACCTATCTTTTTCCTTCCTCTTGTTCTGCCTCCCAGAAGCAGGATGAGTGCCCAGCTGCCAAGGCCTATAGGACCTGCCAGCCAAGGGGAATCCCAGAATAAGACGTCTTAAAGAAGTTTTTGCCTCAGTCTCTCACCTTTTTTCTGCCAAGATGACCTGAGGAGGGCTCTGAGCCCTCCTCCCTTGTCAGTGGGGACCAGGGAACCAGTTTAAGGCTAGAGCAAGAGTAAAAAGAGGTTAGTTCCAATTATCCAAGTTTCTACCTCCCAAGAACCAGGCTGTGGCTTAAAAAGCAAAAGCCTCAGATATTGCTGAAGTACATTTTCACCAAGCCAACCCAGCTGAGAGGAAAAATAGACGAAAGAGGTGCTGTGTCTGAAGAAGAACCTTATCTCCATAGCGCAGGAATAAAGAGCCTTATGCCAAGGGAAACTGCTAGAGAGAGAAACTCTGCCTGTGAGTAGAAAGCTATCAGCTGGGAGAGCAGAGAGGACATGCAGTCAGATGTTGAGGGTAATACAGGTTTTTCCTTCTTTCATCTATGAGAGAGTTAAGGGGACCAAAGGTTTCCTCAGCTGTTGAGTTCACCATGGAGCCAAGAAGTAGGGACAGGAAGGTAGAAGCGGTGGTATACTGGAGGAGGCTATCACAGAGAGGAGAATACAGAAGGAGTTTAATTCTCAACCTCTGACATGGGGCATCTTTCGTTCACCTTTATTCTAGCATTGTGAGGGCCATCTTAACAGTCAAGCTCCTGAGGTATCAGTTTGGAGCACACTGCATTTTGGGTGCCACAATTCCGTTGCTTATTTAATCAGTTCAGGAGCCTCTGTCTCCCCCCCCTTGCCCAAACACAGTCAAGTTCCATGTATCCAGCATCTCTCTCCAGACTGCCAAGGATTACACCTGCTGTAACTGAATTACCACTGGAATATAAATATCCCATTTATTCTTATAACTGAAAAAGTAGGTGTCGGTGCCATCATATTTAACCTAACAATGCTTAAAACTAGGTAAATTTATTTTAATGTATGTCCCTCTTTTTCTTACTCAGGAGCCTCTGCTGGGGAGGGGGGGGGGGGGTTGGAAATGAAGCAGGAAACCTGCTACTGCATGCATACATATTATTCTGCCTCGGTATCGATCAACACTCTGACCAAAACAAGGCTGTAAAATAAGGATTTTCCTGGTCCAGTTTCCCCAGTAAATGCATTAAACTACTTAAGGACTAAGTAAGACAGAGAAGAATATTAATTTTTTTTTAGCAAATGTTAGTTTTATTATAGTACTGTCAAGGTTTTATATCATGTGAACAACATCAGAGAAAAGTTATTTTTTCTTTTATTTTGGAAAACGGGATGGTCTTAGCTGCAAAGAAATTTGGCAGCAGTTAACATTTATTCCAGAGCACTACAGAAAGCTGGAAACCCCCAACCCCCCTCCATTTGAAAGCTTTTCCCTCAAGCTCCTTTGCTTAGAGCTACCCTCAGGTCACTTGACTCTCCTGGGCATTCTCTTACAAATGCAAGCCAAGAGAGACTACAGACAGTCATGAGCAGTATCCGGACTCGTAAACTGATCATATGACAAGTTTATTTTTGCTATTGTACAAGTCAGAGCATTTCATAAAAAAGGGTGCTAATAGAAACAGAAGAAAAAAAAAAAGGAAGCGTAATCACTACTCAGGGGGGCATAGCAGCAAAGTTCTTGTTGCACAATTCCACACTTTCCTTTGAATGCTGCAAATGTTACTGTAAATGAGCCCTGTATACTCCCTTCCCATAGGCAGAGGTCGGGATTGGAAACCACACCCTTTGTTTGAATAGCTTGTAGCTCAGGTGAGCAGGAACAGTCTCTCATGTGTTTGTGTACAGTGCTGGAGACATCTAGTAGTGCTACAGAAATTAATGAGTAGGAGGTATTTGTCTCAAGAAGAAATCCTTTTCTGCAGCTGGAAACACAGGTGCTTGTGTTTGTTCTGACCATCACCACAATCCTGAGGACTTGGTTCCAAAGTCACAGAAGGAACTGCATTAAAAATCATGAATTAGGAAACTGAGCTTCTCCAACTTGTCCTGGTGACCTCACGGCCTTTCAAATTTTCAGGATATTCACAACACACAGGCATGAAATAAGTCTGCAGACATCAAAAACCAAATAGTTACTAGATTTGGAAAACCTGAAATTAGGATGTCTAATTACTACTATCACAGTACCACATTTATTAAAGGGGATGATCTTTAAACAAGCTGGGGAGCAGGAGCTGCATGAGTAACAGATGCATTTTTGTTTTAACCTAATGCATTCCATGCACTAAGTTTACACAACATAGGAAAGCAGAAGAAAATAAATAAAGACCAGAACAGTTACACCCAGCTCATGACCCACTGACCTAATAGGTGTAACTTGCTTTACATCACCTTTTTTCTGCACTCGTCATCCAGCATGTTGCTAGAAAAATCCTGAGAGCCAAGAGACTTGGGTGACTTTCATTTAAAAAGATTTTAAAATTTTTTTTAAAGTATTAGAAAACAATTAAAACAAAGAACAAGATTTTTAAAAATCCAAGTGAAACAAAGAACAGTAACAAGAACAAAAAAAAATTTAAAAAAAGGAACATTTCACTGGTTCCTAGACATTTCTCTATGCACCTTAATTTTTCTAAACAGATTTCCATCCCTAAACACAGAGGGAAGAATTCTATATATAGCGCTGAATGTTAGGCATTCGAAAAGATCCACGCTGAGCCCCTATTCTAAAAAGAGCACCCAACCTGTATAGAATACTGGCATAGCGTGCGGGTCGCGTCAAAATTATGACTAATAGAAACAGATGCAAGTCTGACGCGCAAAGTCAGGCGTGGATTGGCATTTTAAAACTTGGTGCCTAACTTTTGGGAATGCCCATGATCTACCCATGCTCCTTCCACGGCCACATCACCTTTATTTATTTATTAGGATTTATTTACCACCTTTTTGAAGGAATTCACTCAAGGCGGTGTACAGTAAGAATAGATCAACACGAGCAGTAGGCAATTACAGCAGTAAAAATATTCAAATAATACAAATATAAAAATATAAAAAATATAAATATAAAACAATACTAAGTATGGCATAGTATACTACTTACAATGTCAACACAATACGTAATAGAACATTTTAATTGACAGTGAAGGGTATAAGCAAAGATGGAACATATAGATAGGAAAGAGAGAAAGAGGATTTAGAAAGTAAGGTGACTAAAGAAAGTTGAGCATGAGGCCAGAGAGATGGTTAAATATTATCTCAGCTAGGGTAGGAGTATATAAACCTTTGGGTTGTACGTGGGAAAAGTTAGGCACCAAGTTATAGAATAGCACAAAGGGGATATCCATGTGCAATTTCAGCTACCAATTAAGTGACCAATTGGTGTCCGTTTCCCTATTAAGTTGCAGGCAGAACTACACATAAATTCCAGTGCCCAACTTTGGCTAATCTATATAGAATCCAGGGGAGAGTTCAATAACTTCAAAGGATAGCAGAAGCAGCACAGCTGATAATACACTAAATTTATATTTCAGAAGTTGGAATTTATATGTTTAACGAACCATGAGGGATGGATCTCATGCCTGACCATTAAGAGCTGCAAGCAGGCCTGGTTTGAAAAATGGTTAAAAATATGCAAATTAATCTGGTTTGTGAAAAAAGACACTCGCAACTTTTAACTTTCAAAAAGGAGACTATCCTGCTTATTTTCGAAAGAGAAGGGCGGCCATCTTCCGACATAAATCGGGAGATGGCCGCCCTTCTCCCAATGCCGGCCAAATCGGCATAATCAAAAGCCGATTTTGGCCAGCTTCAACTGCTTTCCATCGTGGGGACGGCGAAAGTTCAAGGGGCGTGTCGGCAGGACGGGGTGTGGTTAAGAGATAGCCGCCCTCGGCCGATAATGGAAAAAAGAAGGGTGGCCCTGACTAGCATTTGGCCGACTTTACTTGGTCCATTTTTTTTCACGACCAAGCATCAAACAGGTGCCCGAACTGACCAGATGACCACTGGAGGGAATCGGGGATGACCTCCCCTGACTTCTCCAGTGGTCACCAAACACTGGTCTTGCAATCTACAGGTGTCTGGTTCAAATCCCACTGCTGCTACTTGTGATCCAAAATCCAAATAAATAAATAGATAAAAAGGGTGTCAGAGGCATAGCAAAGGCATGGCTGTCCTCACAGAAAAATTTTGGACGTCCTCAACTGCCGTCACAGAGAAGGACGTCCTCAACTGCTGTAGCTTCCCCTACTTAGGAAGGAAATCGTGTGCAAATGAGCTAATAGCGAGCAGCTCATTTGCATGCAATTTCCTTCATGCATGCCCATTCCTTTCCAGATCGGTAAGGAAAGGCCTTTTTACATTCAGTTACTGGGACCAGTGCAGTACAAATGCTGGCTCCTCCCATGACCAAATGCCTTGGATTTGGCTGGTTTTGAGATGGCTGGCCTCGGTTTCCATTATCGGTGAAAACCGATGCCGGCTATCTCAAACCCGGTGATTTCAACATTTATGTTGAGATTTGGCTGGCCCCAACTGTATTATAGAAAAAAAAGATGGCCGGCCATCTTTTTCGAAAATACAGTTGGCTCCGCCCATTTGCGGAGCCGGCCACGGAGATGGCCGGCGCCGTTCGATTATGCCCCTCTATAATAAAATGCTTACATCGAGATGTGGCATAACAAAGCTTATCAAAAAACAAGCACGCTCTCAAGTATGATAAAACTCCTTTCAACAAGTTAGTACCAATGCAGCCTGATGAAAAGAACAGGATTCTAATAAGCGGAATACACTCGAATTAGGTTTGTGTGAATAAAAAGGAGCCACCTGCAGATCACTGGCTAATCTTTACTACTGTAAAGAAGTAAAGAAGACAAATTCAGTAATAGGTTGGGGGGGGGGTTCATTTCAAATGAAGTTTTATTGAAAGAAACAAAACACTATAAAATGTACAGCATATTCTAATGCAGTTAATGTACATAAAAAACAACAGGAAAAATATCAAAAGTTCAGATCACGCAACAACGCTAACAATCTTCATGTGCTTTAAAATTTTTCAACCCATTTAACACAATCCCCACCCCTAAAAAAACGTTATCTCCTCCCACCAAAACAAATTCATTAATAGCTTTTAGAAATGCATAGTTTTATTAACAAATTACAGTCATGACAGAGGTTTAGCTTTCTTGCAGAAAAATTAACTCTGCAGCCACCGCACAAATAAGCCTGCATAGCCACTAAAATGTAATCCTTCAAAAGGAAATGTGGAAGTGTAAGAGCACACCCTCTCCCCCTAGTATTGAGGAAATGAACAGGAAATTAAGACATAACAAAATATTCTATCCCAGCTGCATTGCAAAATACAGTGTGACGGGACAAAGTCTTGTCACACTGCACTCAGAAGCAGCCTAGAGATATAGAGGGGTAAAGTCTTTCTGATTTGTAGATACGTACACATACACAGCGCTTGAAATATCTTTCAGTACCGTATTGAGAGAATCCCCTGTATAAAGTGAAATTCTCTTTGAACTGAAATTCAACTCAGATGTGTTCAGGCTGAATACCTGCTCTAGAAAAATCCCTGGTATGGATCAACCCAAGTTACTCAGGTAACTGACCGACCAATCATCACTTACCAACCAAAAAACATTCACAACTGCCTCTGTGAAACGTTCCCAGCTGAATATTGCACAGGCTGTAATTTTCCTGCAGAAATTTTACTTAGTAAGCAGGCGAGGGAAGATTTGAAAAGATTTGTCTAGCCAACTCCCAAATTTAGCCAAAATTGTTCCACACGAGCCTCGGCATTTTCTAAGTCCTTACACAGTTTTGTGTCCTTACACAGCTCATCATCTCCCTGTGCCTCTCTGTTTGCACATCAACATTGTTCATTTTGCCTTCTCTCTTTTCTGTTTTGGGAACTTTAATGTAGAGAGCAACAGAAACGTTCTGCTAGTAGTTGGATCAGAGTAGGTTCTGGTAGGCTAAGACCTGTAGACGCATATTCCCAATAACACAATATGGAATGGGTCCATGGCACAGCAAATAAAAGACAGTCTCACAAAGATATCTGAATCAAACAATAGAAAAGAGAACCCAAAGCTACTTGTCAAGAGATCACACCAGATGGTGTGGTTCAGTTTTACGACATGGTTGGAGACTGCTCATTCAAAAGAGAGGGCCTCACTCCCCCAATATTGAAAGGCATTTAACCAGCCAGAATTGGCACCTGGCCAGTTAGAAGCCCCATAACCAGCTATCCGTGAATTTTCAGTGGGACACTGCCAGCCATGACCTGCTGAAAATTCGCACTTAGCCAGTTATTTTCAGCACAAGTTTGGCAGCCAGATTTGGCTGTGTGAATACCAGGCCTATCTCTGGCCGGTTCAAACTACTGACCAGTGCTCAGTTATCGGCTTGGCCGGTTAGGTTTGAATCGGCCAAAAATAAAACCAGATAAACTTACTTCTTTGGCAGAAAAATTATTGGAGACTACTAAAAGAAAAAAAGATATTGAAGTAAGAGCTAAATTGGTAGCATGTGCTAGGTTTGATGTACTTGGATTTCAGCAAACCTTTGAAACTGACCTGGGTGGGAGGCTCAAACAGACTTTAGGTGGGCACGCAAACTGGAGAACTAGATTAAAAATTCATTTAATAACAGACTGTAAATGGGGTTCACTCAGAGGAGAGGCAGGCCTGTTCAATACCTTCACAAGTGATACTGAAGAAGGGATAGTAGAGGTCTTGTCTTTTTACAATGGACTGCAAAATCCACACCAGAAAAAGGGATAGATAAAATAACGAGCATCCTGAGAAAGTCTGAGGAATGGTCCCTGTGCTTAGAGAAATAGCTATCCTGGGGTGTAGAAATTCAGAGAAGCACAGTGCAGTGTGAGGTGAGAACCTAATCTGCATTAAAAGTACAAAGTAAACAAAGAGGGAAAAGGGTACAAAGAATAAAAGAAGTTACAATCCAAAACAGGAAGTACAGCAATGGATGTTCCAAGAACGTGATCCCAGTTCCTCAGCCAGTGACAAAACTGCTGCTCTATATTTAAATAAACAAGGCATCTTCAAATAATAAAGCTTTTAGTTCTTTTCTAAAAGATGGATAAGACAATTCCATATGCAGAGATAATGGCAAATGGTTCCAAAGCACAGGCCCCATTACCCAGAAAATCTTATTTTGTATGGAGTCCCGATGAATTTGCCTTCCTAATGAAATCACTAAGAGGTTTTGCTACGACAAATATAGTAATCTGGAGTGGGGTATTGAGAGTCAGGACAGCGAGTCCGGAACCCCTGATTGATAGATTTTGCAAACTATTGAAAGGATCTTAAACATAATCTTGAATGAGACTGGTAACCAGTGTTCTTCTTGAAGCAGTGATGAAATATGATCCCACTTCTTTGCCCCCCCCCCCCCCCTTAAGTAACCTGATAGCAGTATTTTGTATTAATTGTAAACAGCGTAAATCTGTTTTACAAATTCCTTTCAACAGGGAATGTAATCTAGATTACTAATAACTATGGAAAGTATAATGAGTTAAAATTTCCGGGGGGGGGGGGGGGGCAAGAGAGAGAACATAAGAACGTAATAACCAGACTGGATCAGACTAATGGTTCATCTAGCCCAGTATCCTGCTCCCAGCAGTGGCCAATCCAGGTCACAAGTACCTGGCAGAAACACAATTAGTAGCACCGTTCCATGCTACCAATCCCAGGGCAAGCAGTGGCTTCTCCCATATCCAGCTCAACAACAGACTGTGGACTTTTCCTCCAGGAACTTGTCCAAACTTTTTTAAACCCAGATACACTAGCTGCCGTTACCACATCCTCCGGCAATGAGTTCCAGAGCTTAACTAATGTTTGAGTGAAAAAATATTTCCTCCTAGTATTTCTATGTAATTTCATTGAGTGTCCCTTGGTCTTTGTAGTTTTTGAAAGAGTTAAAAATCGATTCACTTTTACCCGTTCTACAGCACTCAGGATTTTCTTCCCCCCAGCTATGCAGCATCTCCTCTCTCCATGTCTCCCCACCCCCCCAAGCCATCCAGAATATCCTGTCTGTCTCCTCCCTCTGCCATGCAACATCTCGTCTCCCCGCCCCCACTATCCAAATCAGTCCTCTTTCCTGTCACTGTCCAGCATTGCTCCATTTTTCTCTCCTCCCCCTACATCCAGCATCATCCTTCTGTCTCTCTCCCCTCCAACCACTGTCCTGGCACTTTCCTCCCAACCCCCACTATTCTTGCATCACCACACCTCTCTTCCCCACTCATCCCACCATCGCCCCTTCTTTCTCTCTCTCTCTAGCCCCCCCCAATCAACCACCACCATTACCCATCTCTAGCCCTCTTCCTCCACTGCCACCTCTCTCTCTTTTTCCTATCCTACCCTCAGTCACTTATTCCTTTACCAACACCTCCACTCATTTGCTCATTCACCTGCTGCTGCCTGCACCTCCCTGCCACCACTTGCTCAGCTTCCAGGTCACTGCCCTCCTGTATCAGTAGTGGCAAGAAGAAATGGAAATAGCATTCTTCCATTCCCTGTCATCTATCCCTTCACTCAGCAGCTGCCTCCTTTACACCATGGCTGCAAGCAAACCAAAATGAGGCCAAGGGACATAGCCTTGGGCACGCCTCTGGCAGCTCTTACTGGGCCTGTTCCTCCAAAACAGAAAGCTATATCATAGGAGGCAAGACTGGCAAGAGCTGCCAGCGGCATGCACAAGGCTACAGCCCCATGCTTCATTTCAGTTTGCTTGCTGCCATAGTGTCAGGGTGGCAGTGGGTGAGCAATGAGCAAATGGATAGACGGCAGGGAAGGGAAGTTTCCTTTTTTCTCTTGCCGCTACAGACACAGGAAGGCATTGACCTGACAGGCACACAAGTGGCAGCAGAGAAAGGAAGCCAATGATTGGGCACTGGGTGCCTTGTACCCCTACAGATTTCTGGCACACCCCTTGGGGTACTCATACTGCATGTTGGGAACCTATGCCCTAGTCTTTGTACTTATTGAAATAGTACAAAAATCAATTCACTTTTACTCAGTGCTTTTTTTTGTACGGCGCACTGGCACCTTTTTCCTCAGGTCCGGCTCACTTGCCCGCTCCCTTCCGTTCCTGCTCCCACGCTCCAAAATCTTTTACCCGAATTCTCGATTCTCCTCTCTCCCCTGCCCTCCCCTCCATATCCAGCAATTCTCTCTCCCCTCCCCTCCATATCCAGCATGTCGCCTCCCTCCCCAAGTCGCAGCGAACCAGAAGTGAAGGCAGCGCAGCAGTGCTCACTGAGGCATGCACGCAGGCAGGTTCGTCTCCTCTCGCGTTGCTTCCCTCTGAGCGCTTCCCGCTTTCGAGGGCAGGGGAGAGAAGAGACATGCTGGACATGGATGGAGAGGAGAGCAGGAGATAGAGGAGAATTGCTGGACATGGATGGATGGAGTTGGGGGGGGAGAGAGGGAAGAGAGAATTATTGCTTTATATGGATACAGGGGAGGGGAGAGAGAGGAGAAATGCTGGACATGGATGGAGGGGAGGAAAGAAAAAAGAAGAAGATGCACATGGATGGAGATAAGGGAAAGGGAAGAGAGGAGAAAAACTGTACATGGATGGAGAAAATAGGCAAAAGCCCACGGAGGAGAACACAGCTTTTACTTATGGATGTAGGGCAAGAAATGAAGAAGAAAGGAGGAAAGTAAAGAAATAAATGGAAAGGAAGCCCTGGAAACAGAGTTAAGAGAATAGATAGAAAGCAGCAGAATCAGAGACTGGGATCAATATGGATAGAAAAACAAAGTCACCAGACAACAAAGGTAGAAAAAATCATTTTATTTTTATTTTAGTGTTTGGAATATGTCCAATTTGAGAATTTACATCTGCTGTCTTATTTTGCACTGGGTATACTGGAGCTGTAACAGCTTACAGAAATTTATAATGAAAAAAAAAATCAAATTTTTTTCTCCTATACTAGTATAATATTGTCAAGGATGTCTGTTTATATGCGCCATGGCTGGTATAAGGAGCGTGGCTAATGTGGGTGTGGCTATAAAAGGGGTGGGATCATATGTTGTGACCCCGCCCGTGAGTACCGGCACCTTTTTTTCTGCAAAAAAAAAAGCACTGCTTTTACTTATTCTACACTACTCTGGATTTTGTAGCACACTTAATTGAACAGCTCATATGGAGCTGCAAGTAATTATAGTGCAGCTGTACATAGGTGCCCAGAGTGCGCCAGATTCAAATATATATTATAAAGGAAAGTAGGCACCTACTTTCCTTTCTAGATTGCTAGCTTATGCACTTAAACAAAAGCAGTTATGCTAGCCATAGAGCTAGTCTAAAAGCTTGCACCTAAGCTCCAATGATATACACATATAGGGGCCGATATTCAGACTGCGGGAGGCAGCCCAGCCAACTCCTGCGGGCAGTGATGAGACCAGATATTCAATGCCTGGCCATTCCAGTGACTGGTAATGAATATCCTATTTATTTTTGGCTGGTTTAAACTTCACTGGCCAAGTCAATATTCAGCGCTGGCTGGTTAAGTTTAAACCGGCCAAAGATAGGCCTATTTCGGTGGCCTGATTTGGCCGCCAAACTTAACCAGCGATGCGCTGAATACTAGCGGATAGCCGGTTATATCATGAAATATAACCGGTTCGCTGCTAAGCACTGACCGGGAATATTCCATGGGAGATAACCAGTTGTCTCCCACCGAATATTCCAGGATAGCTGGTTAACCACTATTTAACCGACCGGGAGCCATTCCCGGCAGGTTAAATAGCACTGAATATCGGGGGGGGGGGATAATTTACAGCATTCTGCATATTACATGCATACATGGGCAGGCTGCCCACATGTACATCCACCTACAAAGTATGCACTCTCACACTTTTCTGTTGATTTTATGGAGTATTTTTCCTTGTTTTTGTTATTATGACCTGTATAGCCAGTTATGGGCTGTAGATCAAATCTGAATAAACAAACATATGTGCATAGTTACAGAACAGCGCTTAAGAAGCATATTGGCATGTATGCACAGATGTGTGCACTTACAGGTCTATATACCAGTATTCTAAACATAAATGTTAGTAACTACTTTATAGAACTACCCCCATACGCCATTGCTGGATTAGCAATGGACTATATAAGATCAGAGCTCATCTTATCTGATGACATCAAGGTAATGGAACGGTATAAGATGGTGGTGGACAGAGGGAGATGAATGCAAGGGTGGACAGAGGGAGACACACAACCAGCACAGACGTGATAACCCCTCTGTAGAGGTCCACTGGCGAGACCTCAGCTGCGGTAGTGTTCATAATACTGGAAGTTATAGCTGTCAAAGGATAAGGTAGACTAGTTTTCCCAAATAGAGACAGAACACCTTGGCGGGGGGGGGGGGAGGGGGGGATAGGGATATGACAGATCTGAATAGCCCCAAGATATTTTTTTTAATATCTTTTTCACTGTGAAAAGGAAGAAGTGGAGGAGTGGCCTAGTGGTTAGGGTGGTGGACTTTGGTCCTGGGGAACTGAGGAACTGAGTTTGATTCCCACTTCAGACACAGGCAGCTCCTTGTGACTCTGGGCAAGTCACTTAACCCTCCATTGCCCCATGTAAGCCGCATTGAGCCTGCCATGAGTGGGAAAGCGTGGAGTACAAATGTAACAAAAATTAAAAAAAAACATGAGCTAAGTGTTGTTTTACTGATTTTTGGTGACCTAAAGTGATATTTTGACATAAGGAAGTTAAATGAATAAGTTGATGCACATTTAGGGATTGACCATGTTTTAAAAAAAAAAAAAAAGGGGAGGGGGTTTTTTTTAGACCAATGAGAGAAATTGAGCACTATCAGAAAGTAAGGCTAATTGTATCCTAAGGTTTTACTTAAGGATCTCAGAGGTCTTTTTCTACCTAAAATTTTTTTTAAAGTAGTTATAAAATCTCATGACAATGCAGCATGAGTGATTGATTGGTGTTTGAAAGCCCTTTATATCTCACTACTGGTAAGGAAATGAGCAGATTGCTTAGGCCAGCTCTTACCAAATCTTTTTTTTTGGGCTGCGCCCTCTTAGTTTTAACTGCAGCGATATACGTGACCCTGCTGACACACGTAGTAATGATATGCCTATGTACTTCCGGGCCAAGTTGTGACCTCAAATTCAGTATCCTTGACCCCCATTTGGAGTCATGACCCACAGTATAGGAAGCTCTGGCTTAGGCCTTTCCTTGATATCAAGGCCCTTCAACTGTTACTGCGTGCTCTAATCTTATCTCATCCTCTTTATAATCAAAGATTTATAAGTCATTCAGACCACCATTGTAAAATTGATACACTCATAATTCAAAACACTCAAATCATGTTTCACCCTTCTTGTAGAGCAGTACTGGCCACCAATCTCTTGTATGAAAAAAAATATACAGGGGATCCGCTCTACTTTAACTCCTTAGGTTATTCCCTACTGTCCCCAACATACGTTAAGATCTTCACAGCTCAATCTTCTAGCACACTGTTTCCCAAATCAGTCCTAGAGTACCCCCTTGCCAGATAAAGATAAAAGCAAAAGGCAGATGTAATAAGAAGATAAGTAGTCTTTATTTAAAATCCAAAGGCTCCCACAGATTTATTTTTCAACAGTTTTTATTGATGACAAGTCAAGAAAGACAAATCTACCTCAGTACAGTAACCTCAATTCAATCTTGCAACATGCTCGGTGTTTACATAACAAATAAACATTTCTACTTACTGTCATCAAATGTTTTACATTTTTACCCCCCCCTCCCACCATTGTATTGTTGTTATTTATTTCCCCCCCCCCCCCCCCACCAATTTTATTATTAACAACATTCTTAGTATTACTGCACCAAGGGTCATCTATAATTCTCTAAAGCATTTGATTTTCTGCAATAACATTCCTCAGGTATATTCCATCCCTAAATTTTTAACAAGTTATGTTCCCCCCCCCCTCCCCCTCTTGTTCCATTAGATGTACTCTGTCTTCAGTTCCAATGGTGACCACACAACTTTTTCATATCTTCTCAATTAACTATACAAAAATCAAACTAAACCTATCTCTAACCGTGTCTTATAGAAGAAGCCATCATGTCTCATAATTAGAAGTAGCCCCATATTTTCATCTTCATGATATATGTCAATCATTGATTTTGGAGCTATCTCTAACATGTAAATCCCCGCACCTTTGTGACTCTCCTTAATCGATTCTCCGTCCCATCTCTGATCATATGCTTTTATGCTGCCAATCACCATTGAACATATTTATACCCCCCCCTCCCTTCCTTTGTCCCCCCCCCCTCCCTAACCCTTTAATTTATCCTATCTTACCTATCGTGGAAAACAACTATATAGTTTTATGTGAGTGTGGTTGTAATTCACAGAATATTCCCTCATTTCATGTGCCAGAACCTAACGAGTTCACATCGAATTAAGAATATGACTTCTACCTTTCTGAGTTAGAGTCCCCAAAAGGGGGCCCCAAATGCTAAGGAATCGCTTTTTACGTTTGCAGGATTCTCTTGCTTCTCGCGCTTCCCAAGCCATCAATTGATGCGCTTGATTACGCCAGTGCCAATATTCTGGTGGGTTTTCTGACACCCAGACCTGTAATATACATTTCCTAGCAACTAAACTCAATTTACGGCACAATAATATCTTAGCCGCGGTCAAATCCCCAAATGATCCTAAACAGTCTAATATTAACTGACATGGGGTACCTGTTATCTGTGTTGATAAAATATCAGATAAAAATTTCACTACTCCCCTCCAAAATCTCTGTGTTTTAACACAATCCCAAAAGGCATGATATAATGTGTTCTCCTGTTGGCCACATTTCAAACACACTGGAGAGTGAATCCCTCCTGATCGGAACAATTGTGTTTGTGTAAAGTATGCCCTATGGAGTGTCCTAAAAGCGCATTCCCTATACCGGGCACCTGTAACTAATTTAGGTATCCTCTTAATGTGTTTGTCAATATCCCAATTGGTTAAGTCTAGATTTAGATCTGCTTCCCATCGCTGCCGAAGATGCTCCAGCCCTTCTCTCGGAATCAAGACCCACAATTTTCTATGTATTCCCGAAATAGATGGAGTCTCAGGCGAGATTTCATCGTAAAAGGCCTGTACTTTTTCTCCCAGGTTGGCTGCAAGATTCTCCTTACCCAAGGATTGAACATAATGTCGGATCTGGTTATATGCAAAAATATCCCCCCATCCCTGTTCATCACGTGAAAGTAAATGGCCTAAGGGTTTGATTTCTCCATAGGCATCCAGAATATTTTTTAAATTACAATATCCTCTGGTTGCCCATTGCTGAAAAACCGAGTTTTCAAGTCCTGGTAAGAATTCTGGATTCCCTTTGATCGTGATTAATTCCGATATCTTCGGGTCTCCCCCTAAACTTCTCCCCAAAAACTGCCATGCATCCCAGAGGGGCGCTAATAAAATGCTATGTCTAAAAGCTTTTGGTTTTCATCTGTTTTCTGGTATGCAATATCGCAATTAAATCAAAAGGCTGAAAAAAGGCCCTCTCCAATTCACGCGGCACATGTATACTAGTCCCAAACAGCCAATCTCTCAAGGATCTTAGCAAGCAGGCCATATTATAATACCTTAGATGGGGTAGGCCAAATCCTCCCTGACTCCAATTACCCATCAAAAACTGTAACTTAAGTTTTGCCTTCTTTTTTGCCCAGCAAAATCTCATCACTGCTTTATAAAATTGCCTAATGTCCTTTTTAAGGAGTCGCAATGGTAATATTTGCAACACATATAGCGCTCCCACAGATTTAAACAACTGTGCCCGACATGGCCATGTTTAGCCTTGAAACGACTGTGTCAGGGGCTAAGTTACTAGCTGGTGGAAAATTACAAACTTCACCACATCTGATCCAACAGATAAGGTTAAAAGCACCCACTGTAAATGTGTACATCTCTTGGAGCCTTTTGATTTTAAATAAAGGCTTATTACATCTGCCTTTTTCTTTTATCTTCCACGTTGGATTTGATGAGCGCTTGCCTTGTTGTTTTCTCATATTGTACCCCTTTGCCAGTCAAGTTTCAGGGTATCCACAATGACTGAGATTGATTTGCATACCTCCACTGTAAGCAAATCTCTTTCATGCACATTCATTACAGATATTCTGAAAACCTGACTGGCAAGGGGGTACTCCAGGACCGACTTGGGAAACACTGTTCTGAGAAGTAAAGCATGGGTTTCAAAAAGTTTTTAATCTGTCAGCATCCTTGGTTACTATTTTTATTTACTATTTTGTTTGGGTTTATTTTTTTTTACACTTTGCAGAGATGGGCTGCATTCACCAATACCATTTAATAAGCACCCAAGAATGTGCATCTTTTCTTTTATTTACTGCACAGGCTTTGGAACAGGGTCCCCCTGCAGACACTGGCACAACAATCTTGAAAGGAGAGTAAGAAAGTGATCCTTCAGTTAGGCAATTTGCTTTGTCCACCAACTGCTGGTGGTTCACAGATCATAATAGTAGTCTTCGAAAGAAATTGCTTCTTCTACTAATGTGAATTACGTTTAGTTTGTCCAGTGTATACAGAGCGCAAGAAATACTTATTTCTCTCTGCATTCAACCAGTGTGAGTTTTAAGCAATATAGATTGTTGGCACTACAGGGATTTTTCACTTTTGTTTTTAAACTATTGTTATTTTCCAGTCACGGCTACACAGTTTAAGCTTCCAAAGGCTGTTGCAGAAAAGGAGCTAGCATGGCTTGTTGTGACTGTTCTTAAGATCTCCCTTGCCCAGCACTAATGGTCAGACACAAGCTGCATGCTGCTATAGAGGAGGACCAGGTAGGGCCAGTTACACATTTGTGCCTTACTTCTTTTGGCAGTTTAATATTTCAAAGTATGATCAGACTAGAAAAACCCAGAAGGGTGCACCCTGCAGAGCGGAGGGTGCATGCACTGCCTCCCAGGGGAGGTAGTGGAACAGAAAAAAAAAAAATAATAATAATAAATAAATGTAGCAGAATTCAAGGAAACTTTAGCCAGTCTGTTTTTCTAATCTGGGTTTGTGTTATTTATTTGTGACATTTACATCCCACGTGTGGCATACAAAAAAACAGTATAGGATACATAAAGAATAATACATAAGAAAGTAATTTGTTATAAGAATCCAATTTTACAATACAGTATCAAACATACTGGGATAACTATGGATATTTAGAAAATCTATTACGAATGAGAAATTGTACATGAAGCAAAGAGAAAGTTAATGATAGAGTAATAACCAATTCAGATAATAGTTAATTGCTTGAGCATGTATAATTTAACCACAAAACAAAAAATAGATAAAACATTAAGAACAATAAAATCATTAAAATAAAACAAAAGCATAAAATATAAAAGCCTCCCCATAAGGTACTACTGTTCCAGTCATACTGGAGGTAATTTTATAAAGTCATTTTTGTACACATGACTAGATATATATGTAAATGACTTCTTACAAAAATACCATCTGGCATAAAAAGTACATGCTATGACATAATGGCACCCACGCTGCCAGTATGCATGTACAGGGATGTAGTTTGCGCAGAGAATGTATGGAATTTGCAAGTATGTACACAGATTATAAAATATGCTAATTTATGCAAGCATTTGCATAATCTAAGTGCAGACATTTACACCTGCTTAAGAGCACGTGTAAGAGTCATGCCTGCAAGATAGGTGTGATTTCTGCTGCTTACGTTAGTATTTTATGATGTCTAAGATATCAACAGGGAAACTAAAGAACATAAATGTCTCTGTGGCAGCACAAAATATAGACATTTATGTGCTGGAACATAAATGGTTAGTCAGCCATTTTAGAAACATACATGTCTACTTCTCCTAAGGCTGTCACAGAACCCAGTATCCCTTGCCAGTTTTGCTTTCAGGGGAGACACCAACCACAGGGGGATGAAGGAGCACTTTTCTGAAACATGGACATCCCCAAAAGCAGGTGTAACTCCTGATATCCATCTTAAATATTTTTTTAGGGGGGGCGGGGTCTGCCGTAGTCCCACCCAAAACACATCCAGACCACACCCCCTTGCCATGTGGACTTTCTTCAGTTTCAGATGTCCATATCTCAGCTTTGTAGAACCGGAAATTAAGATGTCCAAGCACGATAGACATCCAAGTGCTGGCTGATATAGTTGTCCAACACACAAATGGTGCTTCTAAATTAAATTAGGACAGACTTGTGCCTATGGTGCTTAAAACCATATAGATATATATGGAGAGCAGCTCAGTATCACCAAAACTCACAGAGCAAAGGGCACTCACCACTCTCCATGTACATTCTGCACCGCCTGCTGTCCACACTGCACATATGTAACATATGGAGTGGAGGAGTGGCCTAGTGGTTAGAGCCCCAGTCTTGAAATCCAGAGGTGGCCAGTTCAAATACCACTGCTGCTCCTTGTGATCTTGGGCAAGTCACTTAACCCTCCATTGCCTCAGGTACAAGCTTAGATTGTGAGCCCTCCTGGGACAGAGCAATACCCAGTGTACCTGAATGTAACTCACCTTGAGCTACTACTGAAAAAAGGTGTGAGCAAAATCCAAATAAATAAACAAAAATAAACACTTCAGCCAGCACTTAAAACATTTGACTATTTTTGACCAATGCACTGCTAGCCCCTCATTTCCTTCATTCAAACAGTCCTGAAAATAAATTCTTATGCAAGACATCTCCCAATTAGCATACAAGCCCATCAAACATGACATGTTACAATCACAGCCAATCCCCCCCCCCCCTCCTCTTCCAACCTGATATTAACTCCTTTGTCCCTCCCACCATCAGTGTTAAACAGTCTCTTATTTTCCACATCAGCAGCCTCTACCTGCCAAATTTGCAAAAATGTTGTATCAGTTGCTCTCCCTTCCCACCAGGATCTGCTCCCACCCATACCCTATCACCCATCCAGATCTTCAGGGCCAGCAACATTCAGACTGGCATCGCTCCCAACCATTCCAGCTCACATGCCAGGACAGACACACAAACCAAACTGAATTTATAGCTAGAGAGATGACACCAGTATAGTATATAGTGCTGTACTGCCAGTAACAAGAGAGAAAAAGTAACACAAGTGAAATAGGTACTGTGGATTAGGGAGTTCCTTGCCCCCTAGAGTTTACACCAAGTAGGCAGACATATGCCAGAAATTATGAGGACAGAAAAAGGAACAATTACATAGTAGACAGTAGAGAAGATGGCTGTGTGCATGCAGATGAAGAAAACGGTGCAACAGCATTACGAGTTTTATTTTTGATCCCATAAAACACACACTTACATTAAAAGATGGCTTAAAGACACGATTAGGAGCAGAGTATTAATTATTTATTTGTATCATTTATATCCCACATATGAGGAACCATCAGATACTTTGCTTGTTATATTGAAATTTCTACATTATTGCCTAATATTGCCATGTTTTCTACACTGAAAATTCTTCTTAATGGCTGACAACTAAATTATAAATCAGCTTGTGTGTCTCAGCCAACCCAAGAACGCCACTTGTCAGCCTTTCAAAAAAAAAAAAAAAAAGGGTCACAAGTGATGAAACTCGTTATAAAAGAAAAATGAGAATGCTGGCATCACCATAGGACTGGCATTTGGGAAGTGTTCAGTTTTATTACATTTGTAGCCCGCTCTTTCCCACATACAGCAGGCTCAGTGCGGCTTACATTGTAAAAGAAAGCATCTTACATGGTAGAAAATAAAGCAAAACAAGAAAATGTAGGAAGAGTATTATAAACTGTGATGATTATAACTACTTACATAGTGAAAAAGCATTACAAAGGATATGTGAAAAGAATATTAAGAACTGAGCAAAAAAACACAGTGGCAACAGCGCCCGGGAATATATGAGTGGAATAGGGAAGGTAGACGGAGGGGAGAAGATAAGGGATTGAGTATAAGGGGATTTGAGAATAAGGCCAAATGTTTTCCAGTTAAAAATCCATTTTCTACAATTAGGAGTTGCACAGTACACATTCGGCATGTCTTGGGAAGAATCTTTCAGCGGCTGAGCTCCTACGATTAGCACCAGCCAGAGCGAGGGCCATCTGGCATCAGCTCAGAACATACAGAGCTCTACACACCCTTCTGCAGCTGCCTTTGGCACTGAAGAACCACCGTGTGCTATGGCACATCTTGTAATGAGGCTCTGGAGCTGGACTGCTGAAAGGCAAGCAGCCTGCCAAGGGAACTTTCTTGCTCACCAGTACAGATTGCAGTTTGCCTGAGCTGTACAATTGTGGTGGGTAGATGCCTCCTTCAGTGATTCCAGGGTGTCTCTCCTAACAACCCAAACCAGAACCATACGATTTTAATGTCTGGCAATGTTTTTAAACAATTGTGTAAGTTTTTTCCTTGCAATATATCTAATGCAGATATGCCAAGTCACATACACTAGGTGTGAGACACATGCATTTGGCCCCTTTCTCCAGCTCGCATACCAAAAGGGCTCTCCTCAGATACATTCTCTCCCTGCTACTACTCCCCAATCCCATAGCCAGGCATCTTTCTCTCCCTATCCCCTCCCCTGCAGGTTTGGCATCTCTCCCACAGTCCTCCAAACTTGGGTCTGGTCACCAGCACCAGCAGTGATTAAGACAGGCTGCCTCCAGCCAGCTTCAGCACAGCCTGCCTAAAATCGCTGCTGCCAGCAACTGGACACGAGGTTGAAGGACTGCAGGGAGAAGGGCAGGAGGAAGGGAAGAGTAATGTCCAGCTTCTCAGCAAAGGATAGATATTGAGACGGCAGATGCTGAACATGGGAGGCGGAGCATAGGGACAAGGACACAAAAAGGAGATACTGGACAGAAGGTACTGAAGCAAAGGGAAGATGGTATGGTAGATACGGAGAGAGAGAAAATGTCAAATGGACAGAAGACCCTGGAAAGACAGTAAGAACATATCATCCATACTGGGTCAGACCAATGGTCCATCTAGCTTAGTATCCTGCTTCCAACAGTGGTCAATCCAGGTCACAAGTACATTCCATGTTACCAAACCCAGGGCAAGTAGTGGCTTCCATCACATCTCTCTCAATAGCAGACTATGGACTTTTCCTCCAGGAATTTGTCCAAACCTTTTTTTTTAAACCCAGATATGTTAACCACCATTACCACATCCTCCAACAGCAAGTTCAAGAGCTTAACTATTCTTTGCATGAAAAATTATTTACTCCTCTTTTAAAAGAATTTCCATGTAATTTCATTGAGTAGCCTTTGTACTTTTTGAAAGAGTAAAAAAAATCGATTCACTTTTACACCACACAGGATTTTATAGATCTCAATCATACCACCCCCCCCCCCCCCCCCCCCCCCAGTCATCTCTTTTCCAAACTGAAGAGCCCTTACCTCTTTAGCCTTTCCTCATGCAGGAAAAAAGAAAAGCATTGACCAAATCAAACAGAAAAATAAAAAAAGTCAAAAATCAGAAAAAGTATTTCATTTTGGATGTATTAATTGGAATATGTCAGTTTTTGGAAATGCACATCTCAGATATCTAATAACCAATTGATAATAGTATCACCCAGTAAAACTTTAGATTCTCACTACACACAACTGACATGTTGAAACAGAACCTCAGCAAAATATGAAAATTCCAAACTTGAAGGAATGTCACATGCCCAGCCATCACAGGTCCTTAAAAAACTCCACAGAGTGCCATTACATCTAATTATCATAATTTTTTATATAGCAAACAGCAAAAATGGCAATTCTATTCAATAGAATTAAGTAACTCAGTGAAAATCCAGCGCTGCTATGAAGATTGAAATGGTGCGGGGACCCAACAGGATCTCTCGTTTCACCCATTCAGGGCTGCTTCAAGGGACAGACTTTCAAACCCCGCAGCTCCCTGTATGACTTCAAAGATGGCGCCATACAAGATACAAGTGTCATTTTTGCTATTTGTCCTGGTTGTAGTTGAGACACAGTAATAGACTGACCTGTTTAAAGAAAACTCTTTTTAAAATGATGCATAATTAAATGTAATGGAACTCTGAGGAGGTTTTGGGGTTTTTGTTTTTTTTTAGGACCTGTGATAGCTGGATATGTGAAATTCCTTCAAGTTTAACATTTTCACATTTTGCCGAGGTCTTTTTTTCTCCACATCAATTGTGTGTAGTGAAAATCTAAAAAGTTTGACTGGGTGATACTGTTATCAACTGGTTGTTATTTCACTCTGTCCCTTTTATAGTTATCTCTGATATCTTGCATTTGAGCTTCCATTGCTCTAGTATTGCTGTATATGCATAGCCTGACTTCAGTCTGCTACCTTCATATCTCTATCATTGTTTTGTGGTCCCTTGTTTCATATTTATTGAAGGGTCTTGTCTGTGTTTTGCATGTATGACACAAGTACAGTATTCTGCTAGTTTCTGTGTAGAGATCTGTAGCAGTCCCATTTGTTCTATATTCTCACTAGATGGTGTATCGCTAATACTGTGTTTCCCCGAAAATAAGACACTGTCTTATATTAAATTTTGCTCCCCAAGACCTGCTAGGTCTTATTTTTAGGGGAGGCCTTATTTTTCGGGAAAACATCAGGTCGCCCCCCCCCCCCCCCCACCTGAGATCGCCAGCTCCCCCCGCCCTCAGTCGCTCCCGGAACTAACCTCTTAAACGCTTCCTTTCACCATTCATCTTCGCACTCGCCGCAAGCAGCAGGGCAGGCCACTCCTTCCTTCCATGTCCCGCCCTCGCCTGACGTAACGTAACGCCAGGCGAGGGTGGGACATGGAAGGAAGGAGTGACCAGCCCTGCTGCTTGCGGCGAGTGCGAAGGTGAAAGGAAGCGTTTAAGAGGTTAGTTCCGGGAGCGATTGAGGGCGGGGGGAGCCGGTGATCTCGGGTGGGAGGGGTGACCCCGATGTTTCCCTGAAAAATAAGGCCTCCCCTGCTAGGTCTTATTTTCGGGGGAGGCCTTATATTTTCAAATTGCAGCAAGACCTCTACTAGGTCTTACTTTCGGAGGATGTCCTATTTTCGGGGAAACACGGTATTTACATTGCTGCCTTTTCACAGGTAAGATTGTTGCTCTTATGCATACCGTAACAGGAATGAATCTTGCTCCTTGTCAGGGCATGTGCAGTATGATCTCTGTTTTTGAACAAGTTTGTGCATCGTGTTTTGAAGTAAAGGTATTGTGGGTTGGGCCTGAGGGGACACCAAAACTTTAATATTAGTCCAGTTTGTCACAGGGTTTTAGAATATTTTGCAGGATCTGATGTATGATGAGGTACTAGTCTTTATAGCAGACCTGTGTCAGATCAGGTTTAAGTTATGAGGCTCTGCCTCTTGAGGGATCTTTAAATATAGCCGAATTGTTTCCATGGATGTGAATGTGATTCATGAGTTTAAAATATGTAAAGTGTCATCCAAGATACAGAAATCCATCTGTAGATGCATGTGAAGGCACTATTTGTCAATAAGAGTAGCCAGCAGCCCTTCCTCAGCAGGCCTTATTCCTTCCACCATTGTGCCAAATTTATACCCCGAACGTACTACGAAGAAAACTTCATTCAGTGGCCTTCAATCTCACTCACTGGTGTGGTAAATCTCCCTCTTTAAGTTAAGTCACCCTTGCCATCTCTGCTGATGCTACGATATAGCCTGACCTCTATTTCTCCAAAACTATTACTGAAATGTTAGCTTAACTTTTGTGTGTAAAGCCTTACATGAATCAATGTCTGTAACTGTCTTGTAAACTGACAATCTGTCTTTGTAATCCTTATCACTAAAATGGACACAAAAATAAAATATGTATCAGGCTCAGGGTCAGCAGAGCATTGTTTTGGTTGGCAAGGCCAAAAAAAAAAAAAATGTCTTCAGCCCCCCCCCCCACCCCCCTCCCCCGAGTGCTGAAGTTCGTCAGGCAAAATATTGATAGGACCATGGCTTCCGTGGCCTGTCCTATTCACTGCCTATGATCAGGCTGACTGCATCAACCTCTTTTTAGCTAAAATCAAATAAGGACTGAACCAATCAAGGCAGTGAGCAGAACCATAGGGATGCCAGCGTGCATAGAGAGAGAGATGCCACAGCTAAGTACCCTTTCATCCCTTTAATTTTGCTGCCCACAAAAATGCAATTCAAAATACATTAAAACAGGAGTTTGTTTCACTGCTTGTTCTTTCATGTTGCACGTGAATGTGCCCCAAAATCCAGGAATTATGGCAGTGGTGCTTAACAAGTCCTTGAACTGTAGGTTTCCAAATAGAGAGCTCTCTAGAACTAGGTTTAGCAAACTGGTAGCATAATGGTATTTCTGTAAACATTATAGTAGTAAGGGTGTTAGTCAAGAAATGTGTTAAGTTGGTCTATTTAAAAAAAAGGTTATCACCCAACATAATATTTATTTTTGGAACTTTATTTCCACATGTAAATGTTTAGCCATAAAACTGAGAGGGAACCAAATACACTGTCATACAACAGAGAAGGTCCAAGTACACAGCACAAAGAACTGAAAAAAACGGCACAAAGAGCTTTCAACACTGGAGCCAACCAATATGCTTTATTCCAAAACCCAGGTCAATGGGTTTTGACATAAAGCAAGTTGGATCTGGATTTTGGAGTAAAGCATATTAGTTGGTTCCAGTCTAGGAAGCCCTTTGTGCTGTTTTGGGCTTTTTTCACTAGCTACTAATACTGCATGTTGCCTGCTGCTGGCCTTTTGGTTGCTACATTTTTGAAGTCAGTACCTGCTGTCAACTGATGACACAGTCAAACACTTGCAAGAGTACCTATCGAGATGCAGTCACATGATTTACTTGGGGAGGGAGGTTGTCCCAGGATTCAGTTGATATGGGGAAAATTTTTGAGGCTTTTTTTTTTTACTCCCATTATATTTTTTGACATTGTTTTACAAGTCTCTTCTCTTCAAAAGATTGGTAATAGCATTCAAGGTTTCTTAACTTTTTTTTTTTTTTTTTTAATTACTGTTATTTTTGCTAAGAATTTAATTTTACAAAGTAAAAGGGTATCTTGCTCTATGAAGACTTCTTTGCTGGTGAGTATAGTGGCAATTCTATTGACGCCCAAACCTAGGTGCCCCAATGACATGCACTTAGCGTCAATTCTATAATGGCATTTTGAACATAAGAGTAGCCATACTGGTTCAGACCAATGGTCCATCTAGCTCAGTATCCTGTTTTCCAAACAGTGGCCACACCAGATCACAAGTACCTGGCATAAACCCAAATCATGGCAACACTCCATACTACAAATCCCAGGGCAAGCAGTTGCTTCCCATGTCTGTCTCAATCGCAGACTGTGGACTTTTCCTCCAGGAATTTGTCCAAACCTTTTTTAAACCCAGATACGCGTTTAACCGCTGTTACTACATCCTCCAGCAAAGAGTTTCACAGCTTAACTATTCGTTGAGTGAAAAAATATTTCCTCCTATTTGTTTTAAAAGTATTTCCATGTAACTTCGAGTGTCCCCTTGTCTTTGTACTTTTGGAACGAGTAAAAAAAAATCAATTTACTTCCACTTGTTCTACACCACTCAGGATTTTGTAGACCTCAATCATATCTCCCCTCATCCGTCTCTTTTCCAAGCTGAAGAGCCCTAACCTCTTTAGCCTTTCCGCATATGAGGGCCACTTTTTACCGCCAATTAGTAAAAGGGCTCTAAGTGTGCTCCAAACAATAAAATCTCATTTTTAGACGTCCAAAAATCATTTCTACCATGAATTCTGTGGCCTTTTAGACAAAGTCCAATGCTGAAAAACAGATGATATGAGCAAGGTAGCAAAGGAAAACTGCTGTCACCTATCAAATGAGCAGAAACAAGGAGGCTAGCCTAGGAGACAGCCAGACAGAAATACAGATCAGAAAAAGGGATTTGCACTAGTACTTAGCTGAGAGCAAACCCTCTCTCTTTCTTACCTGATCATAAAGTGATAACATATTTGGATATACAAAGTACAGAAATGCTTTCAGTTACAGTATATGACCTCCTGGGATAGATATTAAGACCACTGAAATGCAAATGATAACCCACAGCATAGTACTGATCTTTATATTTTGCTGTAGATGAGATGATGCTCCATGTGAAATATTTTCTGAAATTAACCTTAACCTTCTGATGGTAGAATATACACACAAACATTCTTCAGTGAAATACAGAAGGGTTTTTCTGTTAAAAAAAAAAAAAATTAAAAGACTCCATCATGGATCTTTCTGTGTGCTCCAAATTTCCTATTTGCGTCTTCAAGTAAAAAATATTTTGACAAGGCCTAGCCTGTCTGTACTAACAACAGGCCCTCCGATTCATTGGTTTTCTTGATAGTGTGGCATATACTGATTTCTAACACAACTAGGGCCCTGTTTACTAAGGTGCATTAGTGTTTTTAGCGCACCTACACTTAGCACACGCGCTAACCATGTAGGCACCTATAGGGATATTTTAGGCACGTACATGGTTAACGCACGCTAAAAATGTTAACGCACCTATAACACTGCTTAGTAAACAGGGCCCCTAGATTCCATGATAGAATAATAATGTAAGTGGGCACTGGCATACCTAAGTGTGTCCTGAAGTGCAGGTAACTTATAAGCTATGTACATATGTCTGAAGCCTACCATGGCTCACCCGTACTCTGTCCACATTTGCGCCCCCTCATATTACTCACTAAACAGAAATTATATCTTACCTGATCTTTTTTTTTTCTTTATTCAGCGACACTACTCTACACATTATCCCTTCCTACCAATGACATCACTGATAATATGCTGTTGTGCCCCCTGGAAGACTCCAGTATTCATCTGTCCAAGCAGTAGAAGGTCCCTTTGTAACGCACCAATGCACCATCAACCACAGCAGCTGCAATGACAATCAAGCGAGCATAACGCCACAGAGCGGCACTCAGTACCCTGCATAAACCAGGATATAGTGTTCTACCCTCTGACAGCCTTTCCCTGATTGTAATGTGGCTCTGGGGTGGGTGTGACACTTTTTCTGTCATTCTCACTGCAGAGTCACATGAGCGTTGCATTGTGGGGGGTGTAATTATCAGGCAACGTGATTTCACTAGCCTGTCTGCATAGAACTGTAATAGGATTGGTTATGCTGTTGCTAGTTGGCAGGTTCTGTTCCTACTGGTGGTTTTTCCCCTGCTAACTGGGTCAGAGTGTGCCCTTTTTCTGTTCTCTTTAGTCTGATAGAGTGATAGAGTCAATGGACACTTCGAGCTTCATAAATGCGCTTAGAAGATTCTTTTCAATCCGTGGTCCGGTCAAGCAGATCCGTTCTGATTGTGGATCCAACTTCATTAGTGCTTGCAGAGAGTCGAAAATAAACTCAGATAAGATTATCGATTCGTCCATCGGAAAGTACCTGAACGACCACCACTGCAAATGGATATTCAACCCTCCCCATGCTTCACATATGGGAGGAGTTTGGGAGCGCATGATTGGGCTCGCTCACCGCATCCTTGATTCTATGCTATCAGAAAAAGAGACTAACCGCCTCACCCATGAGGTTTTGGCTACTTTCCTGGCAGAGGTGTCTGCCATTATCAATGCAAGACCTCTAATTCCAGTGTCCTCCGATCCAGAGTCGCCTTCGATCCTTACTCCAGCCACGCTCCTAACACAAAAGATAGGTTACCACCAAATCCGCCCGGAGACTTTGATGAGAAAGATCTGTGTAGACGGCAATGGAGACAAGTCCAAAGTCATGCCAACACCTTCTGCAGCCGCTGGAGGCGAGAGTACCTCCCGACCTTACAGATCCGCAGTAAATGGCAGACCAGTAAGACCAACATCCATGAAGGCTGCATTGTCTTACTCAAGGACAACCAGACTCAACACAATGATTGGCCCCTGGCATTAATCACCAAAACCATCCCCAGTGATGATGGAAGAGTCAGAAAAGTGGACGTTAGAACTATGAAACAAGGAATAGCAAAGACTTTCTGCAGACCCATCACTGAAATTGTGCTCCTCGTGCTGCATGAAGAGGGATGAGCAGAGCGAGTCATCATCTACCGAGGAAGACCAGAGACTCAAAGACTTTCTCTCTCTCTCTCTTTTGTGTTTAGTTGTTTGTCTCTCATTTCAGGTCCTGTATGCTGAAGATGACCCTACAGCTGGCGGATAACCTGAATGCAAAGAATGGACTTTACACGTTATTAATTTTGATAAAGTGTGGTACTAGTAATAGTTGTATCTAGCGATACCAGGCGGGGAGTGTTCTGTCCTCTGACAGCCTTTCCCTGATTGTAATGGCTCTGGGGTGGGTGTGACACTTTTTCTGTCATTCTCACTGCAGAGTCGCATGAGCGTTGCATTGTAGGGGGTGTAGTTATCAGGCAACGTGACTTCACTAGCCTGTCTGCATAGAACTGTTATATGATTGGTTATGCTGTTGCTAGTTGGCAAGCTCTGTTCCCATTGGTGGTTTTTCCCCTGCTCACTGGGTCAGAGAGTGTGCCCTTTTTCTGTTCCCTTTAGTCTGAGGTAGGCTCCATTTGTTAGACAGTACAGAACCCTTTCCTGTGTTACCCTCTGTTCAAGTACTTAGTTTTTACCTTGAATATACCTTACTAAAAAAGATATTGTAACCCATTCAACCAGCTCTGAGCTAATGTTGTTTCAGAATCACGGAGACTCTTTGCCATTGGGGCAGAACCTCTGATCTACAGTTGACTGTGAGTAAACATTGTGTTATTCAAATAAAGGACTTTCAGGGAGATAGTCTTCAGGTGTGAACTGGTGTGCCGAGGTTATACGTCAGAATATAAGACTTAAGACAGTACAAGTCTTAGAGGCCTGAACAAACAGTATAATGGGAATCCCATACTGCTGCCAATCAATCAATCTTGTTGTTGTTTTCTTCTTCTTCTCCCTCCCCCCCCCCCCCCAATCAGAAAAATACACTTAGTAAACCCAGAATCCCAGGCTGAGGTCTTCTAAGGGCAAGACTGCAGAACAGTGTAACTGACTAAAAAAAAAAAAAAAAAAGCCAAGACAGACAATTTCTCCATTCTTAGTAACAGCTCCACTATTCTGCATGAACGGAATGTACCAAAGCAGTTTTACTGTGTGGAGGAAGATAAGGCCCCCCCCCCCCCCCCCCCCAAACAACGGTTCTGCCAAAATCCAAACAGGCTGTGGGCCCAAACGTCCAATCTATAGTGTTTGTCAAAGGAATGGAGCAACGACCAAGTTGCTGCCCTGCAAAATGACCTCAGGAGCCACCGCCTGTGCCTCTACCTAGGATGCAGCTTGCACCCTAGTCGAGTGGGCCTTCAAACGCTGAGGCACTGAACAATTCTTGAAAATGTAAGCAGCCTCGATATCCACCTTAAATCACCTCGCAATGGAAAACTTGGAGGCCACCTGGTCCTTCCAAGGGCCATGGAAGGGTACAAAGAGGTAGTCAGAGAGAAGCAAGTCATTCATTTCCTGCAAACATCTAACTTGTGAAGCCTCCAGTTCACCGGATCTGAACCCTCCACCATAAAGTAGGGTAAGCAGATCTCCTGATTCAGGTGGAACTCCAATACCACCTTCGGCAACAAGGAGGGAACCGTGTGCAGAGACATGGAGTCCTCCATGAAGGAAAGAAGCAGATCCCTGCCGGACAGAGACTAGAACTCCAAGACTCTCCTGCAGAAGTGATAGCCACCAGGAACACAGTTTTGAGAGTCAGATCCTTGATTGATGCCAAGCAAAGGGGCTCAAAGGGAGCCTCCAACAATGCCCAAAGAACCAGAATAAGGTTCCAGGAGAGTAAGGAAGGACATAGAGGGTGCAAATGAGCCACCCCTTTCAGGAAACAAGACATCTCTCTATGCAATGCCAAAAACAAACCCTGCACCTTCCCCGAAAACTGGCCAGAGCAGCCACCTGAACCTTCAGGGAACTCAAGGCCAGCCCCTGATTCAGGCTTCACTGCAGAAAACCCAAAATGTTGGGGACCTTGGCCCTCCAGGGAGAAAGGGACTGCTCCCCACACCAGGACTCAAAAACACACCAGACCCCGATATAAGACAGGGACATGGAGGACTTCCTAGAACAAAGCAGGGTACAGGTCACTGCATGAGAGAACCCCACTTCTCTAGTTGCCTCCTCTCAATGGCCAAACTAAGCCAGAATGGATCTGGGTCTTCAATTTCTACCAACCCTCACCAAAGCAGACCCCATCCCCTGGGGAATAGGAATGGATCCCCCCCCCAGGAGGCGCCACAGATCCACATACCACCAGTTCAGGACCACTAGGAGGACAGAGCGGCCCCTCCATCGGCCAAGGCTGAACCAGGGCATCTATCCCCTGGGATGCAGGTCTCTCTGCCGGCTGAAGTGTTCCACCTTCGCTCTGGCCCAAAATCCCAGCAAGCTGAACAGCGGAGGGACCACTCCCTCAGATCGAAGGAGCATCTGGGGAAGAACACCTGGACATTGTCCCATCGAGAGGGCCTGCAGATGGATCTTCACCCACCCTCCAGGGCCACGGCATGACTCCTGGTGCCACTCTGCTTGCTGATGTTGTCAGACATCACTGACCGCATTTCCTTGGAGCAGCGGCAAAAACTCCCACAGGGCTAGATGAACGACCCATGAAGCCTCCTGGACCAACCAGGCGCCCTGCATCACTCAACCCATGCACAGCACTCCCCAGCCGAGGACAATCGCATCCATGGTGACCAGAATTCACTGAGGATCCAGAGGACCCCCCCCCGAAGAGGTGAACCAAACTGTCCCACCAAGCTAGACTGAGCACACCTTGGACAGAAGAGATAATGGGCAATGAAAATCCTTCAAGACCAGTGCCCACCAGGACAGCAGGGGGTCACATGTGTGCCCTCGCCCAAGGCACCACTTCCAGCACCACACCCACAGAAGCCAGAAGCTGCAAATAATCCCACAGAGAGGGCTGGGAGCTTGCACAACCGGCACACATGCGAATGGATCTTCACAGCCCACTCCTCCAGAAAAGACCATTCCCTTGGCTTTGTCGAAGTAGACCCCCAGATAATCTACAGTCCAAGATGGTACCAGATGGCTTTTGGACAGGTTCCAGCCCAGCAACTCCAGAAGGAGAATGACCTGAGATGTCACCATACTGGCTTCCAGAGCTGAATCAGCTTGAATTAGCCAATCATCCAGGTAGAAGTGGATCTTAATGCTTTAACGACGGAGGAATGCTGCCACCTCCACCATAAACTTGGAAAAAAAGTGCAGGGTGCAGTTGCCAGGCCAAAAGCCTGAAACTATAAATGCAGTCACAGCACACAAAAACCGCAAATACGTCTTGTGCCGAGAGGCGATAGAAATATGGAGATAGGTGTCCGTGAGGTCCAAAGAGGTCAGAAACTCGCCTGGCTTCACCAAAGTGATGACCAAGCGCAGGGATTCCTTCCAGAAATGCTGGACTCACAGACAAGCGTTCACCCCTTTGAGATCCAGGATGGTTAAATAACACATCTGGGAGTGTTAAGGAAGTAAAATTCCTAGATGTAATACATGACTGCTTCTCGGAGCAACTGGTCCAAGAACTGACATGAGGGGGGAGCTATTTTAGATCAAGCCCTTAGTGAAATGCAAGACTTGGTACAAGAGATAATGGTGCTGGATCTGCTGGGAAACAGTGATATTAAAAACGATCAAATTTGGCTTAATAACTGAAGTGCAGTCACTAAGGAAATCTACTGTAGCAGTGTTTAATTTTAAGGGTAACTATGACCAAATAAGGAAAATGGTTAAAAATGCTGACAGGCTCAGCTGCAAAGATTATGACTGTTTGGATGTTGTTTAAAAATACCATTTTGGGTAATGATTATAGAGGTCCATATTCAAAAGCTCAGTGAGTAACAAAGGTAATCGGATAAATATTTCCAGTTAACGTTACCCAGATATTCAGCAACACTTATTAACATTAACAATAAATTTATATTCGGCCATATACCTTTCGTTTCAATGCAGATCACACATCAAAGACGACTGTACATTTCCAAGAATAATAAAACATAACAATAGAATATCCCCGAACTACATCCTCTAAAATTATTTAGCACAAATTTTCTAAATAGGTAAATTTTAATCTGTTTGCAGAATTGGTTATAAAGAGATTTCAGACATTAAGATATCCTTAATAACCTTATCCAAATGACCTGCCTGATATGAAAAGAGAATATCGATTAGTCTAGGTCTTCTCATATTTTTTTTACAGAAGGAAAAGTGAAAAGTTCTGAAAACCTGGTGACCCTTGTTTTATTAACAAAAACAAGAAGTAAAGTGGGGATAGGACATATATAATTTTATACACAAAACAAGAAAATTTAAACAAAACCCTGGCTTGCACAGGAAGCCAATGGAACTTCTCATAACTAGATACACTATCAAACTTTTTTAAAGAAAAAATTAAACTTATTCAGCTAAAAGTGCAACTGAATATGCAAAGATAGAAGTTACCTGGACAATATTAGGAAAAACAATTGGACCAGACAAGTCCAGATAAACAACCATGCCTCAATATGTTTCCAGTAATGCCTTTGTTTTTTGATGGCCATATTTTGTCCAGCCAGCATTTCACCAAGGAGCAGGGGAAAGATTTTTAGAACCCAGGGTCTCTCAAAGGAACTCCAAAAAACAGCTGGACAAACTTCAACTATTGGCCTCAAAATATATAAAGAATTTGCGTCTGGGACTAGACCAGGAGTTCTCAACCCAGGACACCCCCAGCCAGGTAGGTTTTCAAGATATCCACAATGAATATGCATGAGATACATTTGCATACAACAGAGGCAGTGCATGCAAATCTCTCATGTATATTCATCGTGGGTATCCTGAAAACCTGCCTGGCTGGGTATCCCAAGGACTGGGTTGAGAACCCCTGGACTAGAGCAATGGCACTGCTATGGAGGCGCCTGGACCACTTTCCATTACAAGTCTTCCACCCCCCCCCCCCCCCAGGTCAGGGCTGAGGACGCTACAGAAGAAGCTCCTGGGGAGGTATGAGGGAGATATCCTCATCGATAAGAGCAGCGCCTGGTGGTCGGATTTCCAAGCTCCATGCTGACAGACTCTGGATGAAGCCTTCATGCATAGCTTCCTACCTCAAGACCACACTAAAAACATGAATCTATTAAAAGAGGGTAGTAAAAGAAAAGCCCAGGCACCTCAATGCCAGCACTGGTTTTGACTGAGCTAGTAAGAAAAAGGAGACGCCATTAGACAAAAAAGTGGAACAGAACCCCTGGCAAAGATTACATAGAAAAATATGCCGAAATCACATTTGCTTCTGCACTTTAATACACCACATTCATTAACATCTTTAAATCTGTCCTTTTCTTTCTACTATATGTTACTTGTAGCTTATATGTCATCTTAGAAATAATTAAACCATCACCAGACTGCCTGCATGTCATCAGTTTCTGCCTACAGCAGGTGCGATAATTATCTGAGTGACTAAATATAATCAAAATGTGCTTTTCCTTGCTTCTAGGATCAGAGTGGTAGCACTGACAAAAACAAGAGTGTTTCTATGTCTTAAATCCTTCTAATGCTACAACTGGGCTTGACAACAAAAGGCGCCAGGTTGCCATGGCAACTCGCAGTTTCATCACGGTGACCTACAGGAGGTGGTAATGGCATCGGGCCATGAGGTATAGGGGACATCAGCAACCAAGCTAGTCAGGAAGAGGAACAGATGGCGGTAGAGAGAGAAGCATCTATAGCTCAAAGGAAGTGATGTCAGCAGTTCGAAGGGAGTTGTCTTTATCACCGGGCACAGGAGGCCTGCAGTCTTTTGCTGAAGTGAATTTACAACAGAAAGCTGCTCTGGACAGGACAGCAGGCATTAGAACAGGAAACTACTTGGGGGGGGGGGGGGGGGGTTATGAGGAGAGAGAAACTGATGGAGATAGGGTGAAGTATTTAAAGGAGAGACTGGTATGGAGGACAGCGAGAAAGGATGAGCACACACACTCAACTGCTGGAAATTTCTTTTCCCCTCTGACCCTGGTAGCTCCTACATCCAAAGAAAAATATATGCCAAGGTCTGGTGTACAGTGTAATGACCAGTCACCATTACTGGTGTGCTACTATGAAGCCTCTCTGGCCTGCTCAGAAATTTTACAAAAACAAAACCTTTCCAATAGGAAATGCAATAAAGTGCTAGAGATCAGAATGACACGCCCTGTCTACACTTTCATAATAAGCTTAAAAGCTAGAGTACTCAGATACAGATCACAAGTAAACGTGGGCGCCCGCATTTACCAGTGTAGAATGATCAGAGGGGTCTAGCACAACAAATCAGCACCAGGCCTTAGCGCAGATAGCATGCAAATGTAGTCAAGCTCATTTAAATGTCATTTTGTATTCCTCCCCAATGATCAGAAAAGAGCACCCAAATGCCTTACCACTGTAAAAAATAACGCCGAGCAGGCGTTAGGGTGTTGGAAGAGGATTTCCCATGATTCCAATGTTTCTCTCATGATTCTTTCTGCAAAATCTACCAGTTTTGATTGCTTTTGGAAGCAGAAGGAAGTCCATGCAAGCTTTTGAGCGGCACACGTTGGTGTCTGTTACTTGCATCTAAATATAAGCATCCTGGGGGAAAAAAAACGCTTATATTTAGGCTGCAGAAAACAGATCCAACGTATGCTTCACGTTTGGGTTTTACCAGGCAAATGCACATAGGAGCCGAGCTTACTGCTAAACTCTTCTGCGTATGCGCTAAGCACAATCCTCCCGCCAAACTGCCTAATGCTCAAAGCTATGAGCGTGTCTATATTTGCATCTCATTAACTTTAAGCATTAAGGCGTTGTTCCGGCACTGTTCCAACAATATTTTTATGGCGTTCAGAATACCACCAGAGTTTTGATCATCAGCCCCTCAAAGCAGTGGTTTCAGGATTTATTTAGGAAGAAGTCAAACCAACCCATGAACCTGGTTTACAGCCTGCTTTCCACCCTTTGTGAAATGATTCATCAGTCTCTCAGGACAGTTCAAGACAGAGCCTATGAGAAGTGACAAAAGGCCATAGTTTATCAGAACAGGAGACAACAGCAAGGGGAAAGAAAATCCTGTTGTACACTATCCTCAGCAATAGCTGTCTTTTGCATCTAGGCCTGAGATATCACAAAGGCAGAAAATCCTCTCCTTAAATTCCAGGGAAATTAGCCCTAACAAAGACTTAAAATGAAAGCCATCCCTATACAAGTCCAGAAAAAAGCAAAAACAAACACAAGCAATGCCAGACTCGAGGGAGGTAAACTGATCTGAGCACAGTACAAGAAAAACACCAACAGCGGCCTACTGGGCTCCATGAGGCAGAGGCCCGCTCTCTGGCTTCACCATCACCACCCTATCATTCTAAATCCAGGCCCTCCCTCAGTATCAGCCCTACTGCAAATATCTTGCTTGTGGAAGTCGAAGTATGGATTCAGTTCCCCTCAGTTCTTAAATCGTCATTATTCCTCAGAAAATTACACCATAACCTGAAATATTCCCCTGGCTGGACAACACACAAAACAAAAATTTAGTGTCCAGAAAACAGAAATAAAATCAATTTTTAAAATTGCTTTGTATGAATGAGAAAACAGTACTTAAATTCACAAATTATTAGTGCCAGGGGTAGCCTCCAAAATCTGCATATTAATGAAAAATAGGAGAAAAATGAAAAGATATTAAGAAGGCTATTGAATCTTCAAAAAAATAATAAGAGGCAGGAGGCAGTGGTCAGGTCTATGGAGAAAATTAAGCTTTGACTGCTGGCAGGTTTAATCGTCCTCCCACAGCAAAACAATGCCCTAGAAACTTTCTTATTGTTATGCCTTATGCCCCACTGATTTGTCTATGTGATATTTTCAGGCTTGAAATATCCCTCTAATAGGAGTCAGGTGCTCACCCGTAAACACACATGGGAGTCAGCACATACACACACAGAGGAGTCACACGAGTTCAGCCCTAAGCTTGATTTAGATAATGCTATATCAAAAATATTAACAGGAAAAGCAAACATCCAGAATTTTATTTAAAAAAACAGCCTTTTTATAGCCTGCCAATCCAAAATGCTTATACTCATGGCTCATGAACAAAAACCATCTCAAAAGAAAACATGATGGTATGCTAACAGATCAGAGAACAGCAAAAAACGACAATCCAGTCTGTTCTGTCATGTCATTCTGGCCATACCAAGGCTAGAGCCAGCCTGAGTGTGACTGCTCACATAATCTCTCTCCTTATCCATGACCATCTGTTGAGATTTTAGTACACCACCATTTTAAATAGAAAAGCACACAAGATTCCCTCCTTAATTCCCCCTTGAACCTCACCTTTCTCATCTCTAAATATGAAGACCATATAACTATGCAAATAGCCAGCAACATGAGAATGGTCTTTGTACAAACACCTGGCCCCATAGATCCCCTGAGTAGCATACCAGAAAGACCCAGCTACGCACGCACCTGCCAGGACTTCAGTTTATTAAAGTTAAGTGCAGCCTGCCAGACAGACCCAGCTGCTACTTCTAAACTCTGCAATGTAATCTGGTAGTCCCAGTCTAGTACAATGCTATAAACACTGAAATAGGTGCCCATAAGGTCATGCTTTCATCAAATATGAGAAGCCATGGTCAAAACAAATATAGAGAGACTAGTAAAAAAGGCCCGTTTCTGACTCAAATGAAACGGGCGCTAGCAAGGTTTTCCTCGGAGTGTGTATGTTTGGGAGAGTGTATGTGAGAGTGACTGTTTGAGAGTCAGAGTGAAAGTGTGTGTGTGTGAGAGAGAGAGTGAGTCTGGGTGTGAGTGTGTTTGTGAGAGAGTGTGTGTGCGAGAATGAGAGTGTGTGCAAGTGTGTATGTGACACACAGTGTGAGAGAGAGTGTGTGTGAGACACAGATTCTCTGTGAGAGTGAGTGTATGAGACCAAGCGAGTGTGTGAGTGACTGTGTGGCACATAGAGAGTGAATGTGATACAGTGTGAGACAGAGTGTGTGAGAGTGAGAGTCAGAAAGACACTGTATATGAGAGAGAGAGTGTGAGCCATGCCCTCCCAATCCATGGCCATCTGTCCCCTGCCCCCTCCATTCATCCTTTTCCAGCAATTCCCCTCTCTCCCTGAGCCCTGCCCTCCCAATCCATGGCCATCCATGTTTCTCTGTCACCTGCCCCCTCCATTCATCCCTATCCAGCAATTCCCCTCTCCCTGAGTCCTGCCCTTCCAATCCATGCCCATCCATGCTCCTCTGTCACCTGGCCCCTCCATTTTTCCCTATCCAGCATTTCCCCTCTCTGCCTGAGGCCTGCCCTGCAATCCATATCCATCCATGCCCATCTGTCCCCTCCATTCATCCCTATCCAGCAATTCCCCTCTCCCTGAGTCCTGCCCTTCCAATCCATGCCCATCCATGCTCCTCTGTCATCTGGCCCCTCCATTTTTCCCTATCCAGCATTTCCCCTCTCTGCCTGAGGCCTGCCCTGCAATCCATATCCATCCATGCCCATCTGTCCCCTCCATTCATCCCTATCCAGCAATTCCCCTCTCCCTGAGTCCTGCCCTTCCAATCCATGCCCATCCATGCTCCTCTGTCACCTGGCCCCTCCATTTTTCCCTTTCCAGCATTTCCCCTCTCTGCCTGAGGCCTGCCCTGCAATCCATATCCATCCATGCCCATCTGTCCCCTCCATTCATCCCTATCCAGCAATTCCCCTCTCCCTGAGTCCTGTCCTCCCAATCCATGCCCATCCATGCTGCTCTGTCCCCTGCCCCCTCCCCCTCCATTCATCCATTTCCAGTAATTCCCCTCTCTCCCTGAGCCCTGCCCTCCCAATCCATGCTCCTCTGTCCCCTGCCACCTCCATTCATCCTTTTCCAGCAAGTCCCCTCTCTCCCTTCCATGACCCCCCCCCCCTCGCATCCATGCTCCTCTCTCTCCCATGTCCCAGCCTGGCCCGCCATCTTCTCTCCCCCCCCCCCCCCCCCGCATCCATGCATCCCTTTTTTTTTTCTTCTTCTTTTTAACTTTACCTCCGTGGCGGTTCGTGCTGCGAAGCGTCAGGGAAGGAGGAGGCGGCGCTCCCGACGTCTAGCTTTCCCTTCGCTGTGTTCCACAGCGAAGAAGGCTAGACGTCGGGAGCGCCGCCTCCTTCCCTGACGCTTCGCTTCCGGATTTGTTTGGTTTGACGTGAGGGCGGGGCAGAGACGGCTGGCTGGCTTGAAGGCTTCACACCACGAATCCACGAACCCTTCAGCCTGGGAGTGACGTCAGGTGGCTTCATGGCGTTTTATTATATTAGATTTCCTGGCATTGAAAAGCACCCTTGCCTATTCGCTTCACAATTTCACCGTGTTCAAGAACAAGAAAACAACACCCCAATTATTTTTAGGACCCTAGTCTACTTCCTCCTCCCTGAGATTTTCATAATTGAACTCCACAGTCATGATCACACCAAAACAACACTCGCAGAACAACCCTCTAAAATGAACAATCAGGCAAAATACTTTCAAATATTATTTTGTTTCATATGCACGAGGGCAAATACCAAAATCCTTATAGCTAGGGAAAATGATCTGTTTGATAAATGTTAATCCTCCCTACAGGTAAACGTAGATGCTGATGGGTCTTTGATTTTGTGGATGTCAGGACCTACTATTTTGTCTAAACTGCTGCCTAGCAGAAATTTTCACCTTAAGCGAATGCCAAGTCTGCTTAATGGTTGAGACAGCCCTGAATCCCTGCCACCACAGAAAGGAAGCAGAGATTCAGGACAAGGAATCGCAGTACAGCAGAGCAAGGCAGCATGAACACCCATGCTCACAAGAAACAGCAGCTCAGCACAGAACACTCACTGATTAGACCTACAGTAATGGAGCTGGGCAGCAGGAACAACTCCATCTGAGAAGAAGCAGGAATGATGGGCACAGGAGTTTTCACTTTCATAGACACCACCAGGTAGCACATTTCAGCGGCCAGGAGGACTAGAATGTAGTACTACTTTCTGGCTAACAGTGGTCACTATAAAATTGTAGCAGTCATCTACTCCGGGTTGGGCACCTGGCCCCTGCACTAGAGCTAGAAATGGCAGGCTCTTTTCTCACCTGGCCCCTGCACTACTGGAGCTAGAAGTGGCAGGCTCTTTTCTCCCGCCTCTACAGCAGCGTCCCGTGTCACAGACATGTGGCTGGCCGGGGAAGTTCCAACTCCATCAGCAGTGCCTGGTGGCCTTTATAAGCAGTTGCAGGTATTCCCTGCAAGTGCGTTCAGGCTGGCAGTACTGGTAACAAGAATATTTGGAAGCTCCCTCCTGCATAGGGGAAGCCAAACCTCCCCTTTGACTCTTGCTCATCCCATGCCAGCACAACCCACACCAGTCTGCAAAACGTCACCTCTCCTAGATCTACTACTACTATTTAACAGGGTTACGCAGCGCTGTACAACAAACAAAGGACAGTCCCTGCTCAAAGGAGCTTACAATCTAAAGGACAAGAAGAACAAGGAGTGCAGACAATCAAAAATTGGCCACACTACCATGAGGGAAGGCCAAAATGGGCAAAGATAACTCACTTAGGGCACAAAGCAATGATACCAAGTCAAACGCATTTCTGCTGCCCTCACACTCCGAACACCCCTCCTCCTCACACGCATTCAGGGATCGGGAGACCGGTTTCTCCCCCACCCCCCACGATCTGCTCTCTCTCTCCCTCTGTCTTCCACTCTCCTTTTTGTCCACGATCTGGCACCTATCCCTCAACAAAAGCCCCCCCCCCCCCGTATTGTCAAACTCATACCTGAGGTCTCCCACCAACAATCCCACAGCTTTCCTTCACCAGTGCCTCCTCCCCTGCAGCAGTTTCTCTCTCAGTCTCAGGCATCTCTTGCCTGCCTTGCCAGAGACAGGAAATTGCGTCAAAGGAGAGTGGGAGGGACAAATAGTTTACACTACAATCACTATCCCACGAACCCGTGGGGAATCTGGGGATGGAGAAGTGGCAAGGAAGGAAGTTAGATTGAGAACAGGAGACGGCATGGAGTGGTGAATCTACCTAGCCCAATTGCTTGCCACGGTTTTAGTTCATCGAAAACAATAGCAGGCGGCTTATTAAAAACAATGGACTGTCTGTGTGTGGTCCATCTGTAAAAACTCTAAAGCTGTTCCAGTTGGATAAGCAGTGCCTTAAAGTGGAGGATAAGGAATTTTATTTAATTTTTTTTCAGCTTTTTTTAAAGCTTCTCAGATCTTGATATTTATATCATAAAATTGAAGATCACAAACAGTTTAAAAATTATTGTAGTTGGTAGAATAACAGTAATAAACTGTATTTTGTGCTCATTTTTCTACACTGTTCTATAGAGTACAGTAATACATGGTCAAACTTAAACTCCCTTTTCAGTGGGGCACATGGAATTACACCTTCACCTCATCTCTTTTGTAGAGTTTAAATTTTAGATACACAAATGGATTATTCTGTTTTGAGCATGTTTCAGGGACAACTGGTTTTATAAGTCAAAATTAAAATAAATATTTGGTTTCATGTAGATCTCTAATTTGTTGCAACATAACTAAGGGCCTCTTATACAAAGCTGCACTAGCAATTCCTGGTAGTAAATTAGAGGAAGGAAGCTCATTCAATTCTTAAGGGCTTCCTTTCATTTGCTGTGCAGGTATCACTAGAACGGTTTAATAAAAGAAGTCCTAAATGAGCTAGAAGCCCCTAACACAGTCCATTGGTTTTCTTATATTTTGTTCTTGTGATGACTTATTCTATACCAAAACTGAAAATTCTCTCTTCTATCTGGTCGATAATAAAAGGAGCTCATTGTGAACACTATCCACCCTAAAAGGCTGTTTTGTGTCTGTACATGAGGAATTATGATATTGCATAGTCAAGTGTGTGTTTTATTCCTAGTCATGCATCCAGAGGTCATATAATCCTTTCAAGAAAGCCAGTTAGGGGGTCTTTTACTACAGCGCACTAGCATTTTTAGCACTCATAAAAATAGGCAAGCACTAAACCCTAGAGATGCCAATGTATTCCTATGGGTCTCTCTAGCGTTTCGCACACGCCTATTTTTAGCGCGCACTAAAAACGCCAAGTGCACCTTAGTAAAATAACCCCTCTATCTTTTAACTTATTAGTGGACGGTATGGTCGCCTTTTCAATATGATAATACTATAGCCCAGCAATGGAACAGTTGGTCAGCACCGGACCAAAATTGCTTCCTTGTGCCATCACCCTACAGTTGGATAGGCAGTGCCTTAAAAGGTGGAGGATAAAGGTTTTTTTTCTTTTTTTAAATTTACATTTATATTAGAGAATGGCACGGGTACAAAGTTTGTCCCTGTCCCCATGGGTTCTGTCTCCATTCCCACCCCATCCCCATGGGCCCTGTGTCTGTCCATGTCCCGTCCACGCAGGCTCTGTCCCCATCCCCACCCCGGCCGCATGGGCTCTATCCTGATCTGCAGAAGCCTCGAACACTTATGATTTTATATTTAAATCTTTTTAATAAAGTATAAAAAGGAACTATGCTGTGCGTTTATAAATCACAAACAGAAAACAACAACAAGCAACTATAAGAACCCGACCACCAACACCATCCTCTACCTTTCCAACTCCAACAATAGCTGACTTCTGCTACCCCAAGGAATCCTAATCCACCCTATTAAAATGTCCAGGGGGTACGAAATACAACCCATTCGGTATGCCCTTGCGGGGGAGAAATATGCCCTATAAAGCACTGTTATGATTTTTTAATCTGTGGATAAGTCATCAACAATCTCAGGATTCAGTCTAGCTCTCCTCTCTTTCAAAGTCCTTCCTACAATAGAAGATGTCTTCTCAGAAGATGTGCTGGTAGCAGGAATGTACAGGATCCCCCATGCAAATTTTGCCAGTTGTGGCCAGCATGTTTCCTTGTTTTTCCAAAAAAAAAAAAAAAAAATATCGTTGTCTGCATCACTCAAGCATAAATAACGGTCCAGTTCATTAACAGGCTTCAAAGTAGAGAATGACATGAGGACAAAGTTCGTGCCCATCCTCATGGGCTCTATCCCTGTGTCCCCCTCCAACCCCAGGCTCTGTCTCCATCCCCACGGTTACCGTGGGTCCCTGTCCCCCTGTCATTCTCTAATTTATATCTCCCATTATCCCAAACAAACTCAGGTTCAATGTGGATTACATTTGAAAATACAGTGAGACAGAATAATAGAATTCAGTAACATCATAGGATCAAGTTGATGGATATGTCTAAAACTTTAACAAACATGAGATTACCATATACCCAACTGGGCATTTAAAAGTCTGTCCTTTAATGATGCCACATGTTCAGAAATCATAGCCGTAAGTATAGACAGTTATTCAAACATTATCACATGCACACACCAGAACAGGCATCCATACACATATTGCAAAAGTAAACAACAATAGCACAACACAATTTATTCCAGCTGTCCTCACAGAAGCGAACGTGGAGAAAGATCACACTCTGTCGTACCGTGCCAGCCTAAATCAGCAGTGGTGGGAAAAACCAGATAGGCAGAAGCCTAAAAACAGGGCGTCTCAGACCCGTGGAAATAGACAAAACATCAAAACTGTTAAATAGGCCCATGAAAAGACAATATAGAGAGAGCTACAGCAAGAAAATCATTGAGCAAGTAACACGTTGCACGCCCCACACCCCCGACACAAAGAGGTGGTTGGCTACAAGCAGGTGAACTGTCTGGCTACAAGAGCCACGGCTTGCCGGTGGCTATGCGAACCTGCCCTAGGTAATCGCTAAAAGGGAGAAAGGCAGGGACTAAAGCAGTCACCCCATACCAGCCCCAAAGATTCCAACACCACGGGACATAGGGAATATGTTTCAGACCGTGCATTAACGCTCCCAAGTCTCCCGAGCAGCTCACGACCCGCCCTTGATGGAAAGCCAGCCCAAGCAGAGGAACAGAGCCAGGAAAAAAAGTCATGAGAAAAGAATGCCACTGTGGCGAGCTCTGTTTGGAATAAGGTGAATAGTGGACGCTGAGAGATATAGAGCATGCACAGTTGTCACGGCACTGCAGGCACCCCTCCAACTATTCGGGTAGACGTTCCCAGTACAGTAAACGACAGAAAAGTGTCACATATTCTGGAGAGGAGGGAGGAGTATTTGAATCCAAGAAAGAATAAAATACTGCTCGGGTCCGCCAGACATGGATCTCTTCCCACGGAGGCTACAAAGCTTGCCAGGGTCAATGCAGAAGTCATGACTGACTGGCATAGCCTGAGATCGTTGTGGACCCCCCCCCCCCCCCCCCCTCCCGCACGAAGTCATCTAAAGAGTAGCATCAAGAACCTAGATGGAGATTGGGCAGAAAACTCAAAATGCTAAGGGAGCAGACTGGAAAGAGAAGCCATAGAGGCTGTACAGGAAGCAGTCCCGCAATATGACCGCACCTGTTAAAAACACAACCAGCAGAGTATGCCGCACTCCCACACAAAATTGGCGCAGGCCACTAATGGCTGTAACAAAAAGGAGATCCCCAGCGCATGAAGACAGATACCACGTTCAAGGCTGCCCTGCTGTTCGGCAGTCACTAACAGAGTGAACCGACTTTTGATGCTGACAGGAGAAATTCCAACAGACACCAGCAACATAAAATGCAAACTCACCCTCAAGCAGAGAAGAAATAGCCAGTTGCTGTCGAGGTGTCACTCAGTCGCCTGAAGCAGCAGCCATACTCTCTCCCAATGATAGTCACTGCCCCTAAGGCTAGTGAAGTGCCAGTTTTCTACCCAGTTGATTGTGTGAGGAAGAAGCATGGAAGAAAATGGCTGGAAGGGTAGGCAAGGTTGGGGAAGGGACCTGGGGTGACCAGGTGTAACCCCTAAAGGTGGCAGTGTACAGCGGTTCACCTCAGAGCTCTACTAAACCGGAAGACTCAAGAAAGGAGCTGAAACCAGATGAGGCCAGGAGCTTGCGAGAAACTGTCCATCTGCCTGCTGGAGATAGAGAATACTGAATGGCCAGGGAGAATTCCATCCTACAGGGCCGTGCAATTCAGCTCTCTCTATCTCCACCTGTTGGTAGATGGACAAAACCCACAAGTCTCTGGATTCATCTGCTGCTGACACTAAGGAGATATCTCTTATTAGACCAACGTAAGAATTTCCCAAGAATGTTACTGTATAAGCTTTTCAGGCATCATGGTAAATAGGTGCCAATTTTCCATCCTTGCTTATGAAACGCAACTGAATTCAGTTTTCTATTTTAATATCTTTTTTAGTTTCTTACTCTTTCTGTTTTTCAGACAGGTTTGTCAGGAGGGAAAGTTCCCTGAGTGCGATTTGGTTCCTACAGTACACAATATCAAGATAAACTGTTGGTCAGAAGTGCTGAAGGTGTCGGTGGAAGGTCACCAGATTACGGAAACAGTGATGATTTTGCTTCACCTACCATCTTCCTTCTCCAGAGTACTGGGGAAATTACGTTCAAAGAAGAAAGGGACCTATTCCATGGGAACAGTGGGAACACAAGACATGGATTTTGAATGAGTTTACTTATGTGAGAGTCATCTGATGAATTTGACAGTACTAAGAAAGGCTATGGGAGATTTCAAGGTAGGGTTTCCATCTGTGCTAACAGGTCATGGAATCCATTACAGTATAACACTTCATCTGCAAACATGCTCATTAAGTAAACCCAAAACTGAATGTCAACTAATAGAATGTGAACTTGACCAACGAGCAAGAACAGCAGATATGCCGGCAAAAGGTGGGGAAGAAACTTGGTGAAAAGATCAACGTTGTAGAAGTGATGAACAGGCATGAATACTTGCCACAGATGCCAACACGTCAGAGATGGACAATGTTTTTTTTTAATGCAATTTACAAATTATTGTATACGCTTGTACAGAAAAAACAAAACTAATGACACAAACTATTATAAATTAAATTACATATAAAGAAAAAAAAAAATCTAAATAGCATCTATGAAGCCCACACTAGAATGAAGACCAAGACAGAAAACCGAGAAGACATAAGTCAGCAATAAAACATTTGTTCCAGCAGCATTTAGATTTACAAGAGACACAAATCTTAAACAAGACTGACCGTAAAGTATGGAAGCCCGCTTTATATGTAGGGCATCAAAATTTGACAAGGTAACCCCCCTTGATTTTACAGCCCTATTGGTTACTGGTAGAAGCATGCACAATTTTCAAACTGTGTTCCTTAGTATTTTTAATCTTACATGGTCATGTTCCTGTTTACATAGCCACTTTCATATAGTAACATAGTAGATGGCAGATAAAGACCTGTACGGTCCTCATCCAGTCTGCTCAACAAGATAAACTCATTACATGTATCCCGGGATGCACTGGGCAGGGCTGGGTGCCGCCATTTTGAAGGCGGCACTGCAGAGGAGGGAGTGTGCTACTCCCTCCTCCACCAGAAAGGTACAGGGGGGGTTGGTGCTTGTAGCCCACTGGGCCACCAGGGCCTTATTGTTTTTGGTGTGAGAGGGTGGTAAGGGGGCTGGAGATCCACCAGATCTCCAGCCCTCTGTGCCCGTGTCATAAGGGCAGTACAGCTATTTTTAAAGCACTGTTTGGAACAGCGCGGGGCTCCTGATCATCCGACTATCAGTTTCCAGAAAAAAGTTTTTCATTATAGAGTTAACCAGATTTTCAAATAATAATAATAATGGGTCAAGTAACACCCCAAGTACCTTTAACACCAATTCATTCATTCTTCAAATCAATATTTCCCCAGAGATTCTGCACACCTGGAGGAGCAAGCAGGGGGTCAGCAGGAATGCCAGAGTCCTGAGCCTACCATCAGCTCATGTGGACAGACAGGTCACAGTGCTCCAGCCATTTGGCCGGGCATGACAGCTAGCCAGTGCTGTGTGAGCTGCGGAAGCCGGTAGTGCAATACAATTGTTAGTACCCTGTGCCCCACCTATGACAGACCATTGCCAGCTTTGGTAAAGTTCTCCGGAGGTGGGTGGGAGGAGGTCTGGGAAAACAAACACTCAGGTGTCTCTGGAGACTCCTTCAGAGACAGTAGAGGCACTGTTCTGTTTGGTTTTCCGCTGGAACAGCAGCCATTCTGAGTGCAGGCAGTTTCTCATATTGAGCCTCTTTTGCAGCAGGAGTCTGAATAGCCCCAATGGGGCTTGTGGGGTCAGGACTGGTTTCTACTGCCTCCTGACTCCATCCGATGGGGTACACAGGAGCCACTGAATTCTGGTTGATTATATCATCTTTTTATGCTGTTTAAACCTGCTTTAGTCACTGAGACCGATTTCCTTCCATTTCTAGGGGCTTCCTAGATCTAAGAGGAGGCCTATTGGGGGTTCCTCCCTGGAAGTCTCAAGGAGGCCCCTGCATGTGGAACAGGGGTCGAAACGGAACATTTGGACAGCATGACTGAGGTGAGTTCTTTAGCCACCCCTCCCCCCCCCCTGTCACAGTGTGATGTGGTGGGCTTCTCTGTCTCTTTACAGCAGGGTCATTTGCCTGAGGAACATGAAGAGGGGAAGCTGCTGGGTGATGAAGCAGATGATCCCACAGCTGTGTGGATGTTTCACAGGGAGGAGTACCTACCTTTATCACTAAAGCCTTACAAGCACTTAATATTTATAGTCCTGTAGATCTGGCTACGGCTGCTGTTAATCTTAAAATGGCTAGTATTCGACAGCCACCAAGAGCTTTTCCGGTCCATGAGGCTACAGCAAGAGCTTATATCGGCTCGATGGTCCACCCCAGAGACTGGTCTGCGGGTATCCAGGGCTATGTCCACTCATCTAACCTGAGCTGGACAAGCTCAAGTTGTCCAAGGAGGCAGCAGTGTCACAAAAAACAACCCCCACCCCTGTAGAAGAGGGTATACAGCTTTGAAAGATGTTCAGGACAGAAAGCTGGAGTCCTCAATGGAGGTGTCCTTTTGAGATTTCAGCTCTATCACTGTAGGCTGCCATTTGCAGTTCCTATGCCGCTCGAGCTTGCCTCAGTTGGGTACAGCAGGCAGCAGATGCCTTGGCAGATTTGGAATTTCAGAAGTCACTGGAATTTCTTGCCAAAGAGACAGGACTAACATATTTGGCAGACTCCTTGTATGACCTGGTCAGGGTCTCAGCCAAGCAGATGATGACCCGGTAGTTGTTATGGCTTCGATATTGGGCTGCAGATGTGGTGTCCAAGCAGCGCCTCACAAGGTTGCCTTTCAGAGGGCATCTCCTCTTTAGGGAGGATCTGGAAAAGTTGGTTAAAGACCTGAGGGAATTGAAGGCCCAGCGTTTACCGAAGGACAGGCCAAAATCACAACTGAAGGATGCTAAACGGTATCATCCTGGCAGACCACCTGCTTCTTCTTTCCCCACCTGGAGTATTGTGTTCAGTACTGGTCTCCGTATCTCAAAAAAGATATAGTAGAATTGGAAAAGGTACAGCGAAGGGCGACGAAAATGATAGTGGGGATGGGACGACTTTCCTATGAAGAGAGGCTGAGAAGGCTAGGGCTTTTCAGCTTGGAGAAGAGACGGCTGAGGGGAGATATGATAGAAGTGTATAAAATAATGAGTGGAATGGATCGGGTGGATGTGAAGCGACTGTTCACGCTATCCAAAAATACTAGGACTAGAGGGCATGAGTTGAAGCTAAAGTGTGGTAAATTTAAAACGAATCGGAGAAAATTTTTCTTCACTCAACGTGTAATTAGACTCTGGAATTCATTGCCGGAGAACGTGGTACGGGCGGTTAGCTTGACGGAGTTTAAAAAGGGGTTAGATAGATTCCTAAAGGACAAGTCCATAGACCGCTATTAAATGGACTGGAAAAATTCCTCATTTTTAGGTATAACTTGTCTGGAATGTTTTTACGTTTGGGGAGCGTGCCAGGTGCCCTTGACCTGGATTGGCCACTGTCGGTGACAGGATGCTGGGCTAGATGGACCTTTGGTCTTTCCCAGTATGGCACTACTTATGTACTTATGTACAAATCCAGGTTTCAGCAAAGGCAGCTCTTTTGTTCAGACAAATGGCCAAGGGTCTTGGGCCACTCCCGCTGCAAGACCTGCCCAATGATGGGGTCCTGATCCTCTCCTTGCATCCACACCTAGCTCCAAACCAGCAAGCCAGGCCTTCTTACCCAATTAAAATTTGAGAATAGACAGATGGTTTTCACCCCCAAGACCTCTAATCATTCACTTTACAGATAAACCCCTGCATGGGTTTTGGGAAACTTCAGAGGGAGCCAGCTACTAAATGGTTTGATTAGTCTTTCACCCCCTATAACCAGGTCTGATGACCGATTTTGCATGTCAGAACTACTACAGACTTCCACCAGAGTTTCCTCTGGCTTCACCCTGCCCAGGCAAAGCTCCGGCTGTCTTCTACAATGATTACCAGGGACCAGTGGGTCCTTGAGATTATCAGAGACAGTTACAAATTAGAGTTTTCCCATATAGTTTTTTCTTGGAGTTCTCTTGTACCTTGCCCAAGAGGGCAGCGGTTCAGTCCACACTTCTGTCTTTGGATTAATTGGGGGCTGTGGTAAAAGTGTGGAGTCACGAGCTCTGGCAAAGCTGGTAGTCCATCTATTTTGTTGTCCCAAAAAAGGGAGGATCTTTCTGTTCACATTTGAGTTTTTGAGGTCCATCAGATCTTACAGGAGACGTTGCGATTGACGGTAGTACAGCCAGGAGAATACCTCACAGCTCTGGATCTCAAGGAAGCATACCTGCATATTCCCATTTGTCCACCCCCATACCAGCACTTTCTGCGCTTATTCCAGGCCATGCCCTTTCATTTGGCTATGGCACCCAGAACCTTTTCAAAGGTCATGATAGTTGTGGCAGCGGCCTCTCTCAATCACGAAGGAATAGGGGTGCACTTGTACCTCAACGGCTGGCTTATCTGGGCTTCCTCGGTGCAGGAGAGTCATCGAGTGACAACTAGGGTAATAACGCTGTTACAGTCTTTAGGTTGGGCGGCAGCTGGCAGATTTTCCAGTGCAGCACTACGGCACCGTCATGCATGATGCGGGGGCACTGGGGGAGGAGCAAGGCAAGGTAGAGTGAAACCAGATGGTCAGAGTGAGGGCAGTAACAGTGTGGGCATGTGGCGCTATGCTAGAATGGCTGACGGACTTCCAGATCAGAACCTGCATTAAAAAATATTAGGCAGGCAGGAGGACCAGAAAGGGAAGGGAAAGGGAAATGGGACTTTCTGTGGTTTTTGCAACTACATTCAAAGTGGTTTACATAGTATATACAGGTACTTCTTTGTACCTGGGGCAATGGAGGGTTAAGTGAGTCACAAGGAGCTGCAGTGGGAATCAAACCCAATTCCCCAGAATCAAAGTCCGCTGCACTAACCACTAGGCTACTCCTCCACTCCTCCACAGAGGAGCTGCCAACTGCGGCAGAAAGATTGTGCACTCCTATAACTGGTGCCTATCAGGACAAAGTGGGTGGGCCCCAATTTTTCAACAATATTTTACTAAATTTATTGATATCAGAAAATATGCACTTATCTTTATGAAATACCAAACAGGCCTGCTTCACCCGTACTCTCTGGCTTCTTCAGGGATCAACTATATTCAGTGCATAATTACCAAATGATAATCTTTTTGCAGCCCAATTCTTTTGCTGTACCCCACTCTTAATTTTGTTTTTAGTAGCCATCCTGCGAGGTGGCTAGGGAAAGGGAGAGATCTGACACACAAGTCAGGGCTGCTGAGGAGGGGGTGGGCAGAGGAGCAAGATTCCCTGGGCCCGGCACCAGCGATCAAACTCTTCCTGCCACATTCTGCGACCTGCCTATGCGGAAACAGGAAGTTACTTCACAGGAGACAGGACGCGGCAGGAAGAAGTTTTAGCTTCTTACCTATAATGGTAGTTTTCCGCGGACAAAGGATCTTCTAGCCACACACCTCTGAATATACATCACGGTGACGTGACCGAAAATGCTCTAAAAGTTAAAGTGAGCAAATTAGATGATTCCCACCCGTACCCATAGTATATATACAAAGTGACATTACAGATAACTCAGTTTAATAAAAATAGCTGCGACAACTTAGGGAGGGTAGGGAGGGATTGTGTAGCTACAAGATCCTTTGTCCACGGAAAACTACCGTTACAGGTAAGAAACTAAGATTTTTCCATGGACAGGATCTTCTAGCCACACCTCTGAAGACTCTTAAGCATACACAGGTAACATACACCGAGTGAAAAATTCATAATCAATCAACTGAACTCAGTATGAAAATGTTACCTGTGATAGGAGGAGGATAGTTGTCGTTTAAATTGCCTCCTGAAGAATTGTCAGTCCAAAGATGGAATCTGCACGTGATGCCACGTCGAGACAGTAGTGTCTTGAAAACGTAAGCAGTGATGACCATGTTGCTGCTCTGCAAATATCTATAAGAGGTGCTCTACGTAAATATGCACTTGAGGCAGCCATAGAACGTAGTTTATGGGTTGTGACATGAGGCATCAAAGGCTGATAGTGAAGAGATGATGTTGAATAGCAATAGTTAATACAATTTGTAATATATGACAATAATGTACGTTTAGAGACTGGTTGTTGATGCTTCATATTATAGGAAAGAAATAATTGAGAAGGGCAACACAATAATAATGGGGGATTTCAATTACCCGCATATAGACTGGGGTAATGTAACATCTGTACACGCAAGGGACATAAGATTTCTTGATGAAATCAAGGACAGCTTCATGGAACAGCTAGTTCAGGAGCCGACAAGAGAAGGAAAAATACTAGACTTAGTCCTTAGTGGTGCTCATGATCTAGTGCAGGGGGTAACGATACGAGGGCCGCTTGATAACAGTGATCATAATATGATCGGTTTTGATATTGGCATTGAAGGAAGTGAAACTAGGAAATCAAGTACGCTAGCGTTTAACTATAGAAAAGGTGATTACGACAAAATGAGAAAAATGGTGAAAAAAAGACTGAAAGGAGCAGCTCGCAGAGTAAAAAACTTGCATCAGGCGTGGATGCTGTTTAAAAACACCATCCTGGAGGTTCAGGACAAATATATTCCACGTATTAGAAAAAAGGGAAAAAAGACTAAACGTCAGCCGGCGTGGCTAAACAGTAAGATAAAGGAAATCATTAGAGCCAAAAAACAATCCTTCAGAAAGTGGAGAAGAGAACCAACTGAAAGTAACAGGATAGATCATAAGGAATGCCAAGCCAAATGCAAAGCGGAGATAAGGAGGGCAAAAAAGGACTTTGAGAAGAAATTAGCGTTGGAAGCAAAAATACATAGTAAAAACTTTTTTAGATACATTAAAAGCAGGAAACCGGCCAAAGAGTCGGTTGGGCCGCTGGACGAAAATGGTGTTAAAGGGGCGATCAAGGAGGACAAAGCCGTAGCGGAGAAATTAAATGAATTCTTTGCTTCGGTCTTCACCGAGGAGGATTTGGGGGGGACACCAGTGCCGGAAAGAATATTTGAAGCGGGGGAGTCGGAGAAACTAAACAAATTCTCTGTAACCTTGGAGGATGTAATGGGTCAGTTCAGCAAGCTGAAGAGTAGTAAATCACCGGGACCTGATGGTATTCATCCCAGAGTATTAATAGAACTAAAAAATGAACTTGCGGAGCTACTGTTAGAAATATGCAATCTGTCCCTAAAATCGAGTGTAATACCGGAAGACTGGAGGGTAGCCAATGTTACTCCGATTTTTAAGAAAGGTTCCAGAGGAGATCCGGGAAATTATAGACCGGTGAGTCTGACGTCGGTGCCGGGCAAGATGGTGGAGGCTATTATTAAGAATAAAATTGCAGAGCATATACAAAAACATGGACTGATGAGACAAAGTCAGCACGGATTTAGTGAAGGGAAGTCTTGCCTCACCAATCTAATGCATTTTTTTGAGGGGGTAAGCAAACATGTGGACAATGGGGAGCCGGTTGATATTGTATATCTGGATTTTCAGAAGGCGTTTGACAAAGTGCCGCACGAAAGACTCCTGAAGAAATTGCAGAGTCATGGAATCGGAGGTAGGGTATTATTATGGATTAAGAACTGGTTGAAAGATAGGAAGCAGAGAGTAGGATTGCGTGGCCAGTATTCTCAGTGGAGGAGGGTAGTTAGTGGGGTCCCGCAGGGGTCTGTGCTGGGTCCGTTGCTTTTTAATGTATTTATAAATGACCTAGAGATGGGAATAACTAGTGAGGTAATTAAATTCGCCGATGACACAAAATTATTCAGGGTCGTCAAGTCGCAGGAGGAATGTGAACGATTACAGGAGGACCTTGCGAGACTGGGAGAATGGGCGTGCAAGTGGCAGATGAAGTTCAATGTTGACAAGTGCAAAGTGATGCATGTGGGTAAGAGGAACCCGAATTATAGCTACGTCTTGCAAGGTTCCGCGTTAGGAGTTACGGATCAAGAAAGGGATCTGGGTGTCGTCGTCGATGATACGCTGAAACCTTCTGCTCAGTGTGCTGCTGCGGCTAGGAAAGCAAATAGAATGTTGGGTGTTATTAGGAAGGGTATGGAGTCCAGGTGTGCGGATGTTATAATGCCGTTGTATCGCTCCATGGTGCGACCGCACCTGGAGTATTGTGTTCAGTACTGGTCTCCGTATCTCAAAAAAGATATAGTAGAATTGGAAAAGGTACAGCGAAGGGCGACGAAAATGATAATGGGGATGGGACGACTTTCCTATGAAGAGAGGCTGAGAAGGCTAGGGCTTTTCAGCTTGGAGAAGAGACGGCTGAGGGGAGATATGATAGAAGTGTATAAAATAATGAGTGGAATGGATCGGGTGGATGTGAAGCGACTGTTCACGCTATCCAAAAATAATAGGACTAGAGGGCATGAGTTGAAGCTACAGTGTGGTAAATTTAAAACGAATCGGAGAAAATTTTTCTTCACCCAACGTGTAATTAGACTCTGGAATTCGTTGCCGGAGAACGTGGTACGGGCGGTTAGCTTGACGGAGTTTAAAAAGGGGTTAGATAGATTCCTAAAGGACAAGTCCATAGACCGCTATTAAATGGACTTGGAAAAATTCCGCATTTTTAGGTATAACTTGTCTGGAATGTTTTTACGTTTGGGGAGCGTGCCAGGTGCCCTTGACCTGGATTGGCCACTGTCGGTGACAGGATGCTGGGCTAGATGGACCTTTGGTCTTTCCCAGTATGGCACTACTTATCTACTTATGTACTTATGTCTATGATCCCTTGATATACGTTGTAAGTAAATTGATAATACTCTGGTACAGTCTAGAGTGTGAAGACGACTTTCATGGGTATCCTGATGTGGAGGTGGATAGAAGACTGGTAATATAATGGATTAATATGAAAAAAGGAGACTATCTTAGGCAAAAATTTTGGATGAGACCGCAGTATTGCTTTATCATGCAGAATTTGAGTATATGGAGCATAATACACCAACGCTTGAATTTCTCCAATTCTTCGAGCTGAAGTAATGGAAATTAGGAATAATGTCTTCCAGGTAAGAAATTGGATAGTGGCAGACTGCAAAGGTTCAAAAGGAGGCCCCATTAACGCCTCCAGTACTAAGTCCCACACTATTGGAGGTGATTGAATAGGAGGTTTAAGATTAAGTAGCCTAGTGGTTAGTGCAGCAGACTCTGATCCTGGGTAACTGGGTTCGATTCCCACTGCAGCTCCTTGTGACTCTGGGCAAGTCACTTAATCCTCCATTGCCCCAGGTACAAATAAGTACCTGTATATACTATGTTAACCGCTTTGAATGTAGTTACAAAACCCACTGAAAGGCGGTATATCAAGCCCCATTCCCTTTCCGAAAACATTTGGCAATAGAATGTCTTATTACTGTTGTGTTATCAATAGAATCATGAAAAACCGATATAGCTGCAGCATGCACTGTAACTGATGAACAAGCTAATCCAGAATTAGAAAGGTATAGGAAATAATCTAATAATGGAGAAATTGAACAACAGATTGGATTAATGCTACATGGTCTACACCATAACAGAAATCTGTTCCACTTGAAAGAATAAGAACTTCTAGTTGACTGCTTTCTAGAAGCTAACAATACATTAATGACTGGTTGTGAAAAAACTGAAGTATCTAATGTATTGCTTGAAGATACCAAGCTGTGAGACAAAGTTTCCTTAGGTTTGGATGCAGAAGTAGAAGTTTGTTTTGAGATAGGAGATCTGGAAGAAAAGGAAGAGTCCGTGGTGGAAGGATAGCTAATGTTTTGAGTATTGGAAACCAAGTTTGCCTCGGCCAATATGGTGCTATAAGAATTAGAGATGATCTGTCCTGAATAACCTTTCATAATATCCTTGGAATTAGAGGAATTGGAGGAAATGCATAAAAGAGGGCATTTGTCCAAGGGATAGCAAAGGCATCTGCAGCTATCCTGTTCTGAGTGGGCCACCTGGAACAATATCTGTGACACTTGCTGTTCTGTGGGGATGCAAAGAGATCTACGTGCGGTATGCCCCAAAGACGAAATAGGTTTTGAATAACTGTGGTCTTGATGGACCACTCGAGTGGTTGTAATTTCTTGCTTAATGAATCTGTTATTTGATTGTCGAACCATGGTAGGTAAATCACTTGAATTGTGGAATCCAGAGACAGAACTAGAGTCCATAACTTGACAGCTTTGCAACAGAGGTGATGTGAGCCCATGCCGCCCTGCTTGTTTATATAGAACATTGCTACATGATTGTCCATTCAAACTTGCATAACATGAGAATGAAGATGTTGAAAAAAATTAATCTGATTGCTCTTAATTCTAGGAGATTGATGGAATAAGTTCTCTCCTGAACTGTCCAATGTCCTTGTGTTGAGTAATTGTCTAGATATGCCCCCCAACCTATTTTGTAGGCATCTGTTATAATCTTGGTAGGGTGAGGTGACTGAAATGGAGCTCCCACCAACAGATTCTGCTGTTGTGTCCACCATAAAAGCTGTAGTTTTATATGGTTGGAAATAAAAATCTTTGCAGAAAGAGGATGTAGATATTGAATCCATCTTTTCTTTAAATACCATTGAAGTGGGCGCATCTTTAGACGTGCTAGTGGAAGAACACTGACTGTGGAGGCCATGTGTCCTAAAAGAGTTACAATAGTGCGAGCAGTTGTTGCTTGTACTGATTGCAGATGGTGTACTAAATGTATCAACAGTTGGGCTCGAGATAACGGTAGTTTTGCCAGAGATTCCTGAGAAATAAGGTCTGCTCCTATGAATGTTAATCTCTGCGTTGGGATCATATTTGATTTTTTGTAATTTATTAGAAAACCTAACCTTTTGAAAAGATAAATGATGAGCTGTAAAGCTTGAAGATTTTGCTGTGGAGAAGGAGCTACTATTAGCCAATTATCGAGATATGGGAATAGCATGATCCCTTGCTGATGTAAGTGAGCTACTGATGCTATAACACACTTTGCGAATACTCTGGGGGCTGATGTTAAACCGAATGGCAGAACCTTGAACTGATAATGTTGGCTTTGAAGTACAAATCGAAGAACTCTTCTGGAGGACGGATGGATAAGAATATAGAAATAAGCATCTTGAAGGTCTAGGGCTGTGAACCATACATTTTGCTGTAATAGTGGAAGTATTGTAGGCAATGTAGTGATTCGAAATTGTTTTGGAATAAATTTGTTGAGTCTTCTTAGATCTAGAATTGCTTGTGAGCCCCCATCTTTTTTGGAGATGAGGAAGCATCGGGAATAAAAACCCTTGTTTCTCTCCTGAACAGGAACAAACTCTATAACCTGCTCCTGAAGTAGTCTGTGAACCTCCTGTTGTAATTGTGGAATTTGGGACATGAAGATGTGTAGGTGATCGTAATGGTGGGGGATGTGTAAAGGGAAGGGAATAACCCTTTTGAATTATCCCTAAAATCCAATTGTCTGATGTTATTGAACTCCAAGCATCCAAAAACTTCTGAATTCTGCCCCCCACTCGACCCTGAATTTGAGATGTGATGTCAAAAACTAGAGGATACTTTTTGTTGTTGTTGAGTAGTAACTGGTTTCTGAGCAAGTCTCTCCCTTCCTCCTCTATTATGAAAATTATAACGGTTATTATGAGATTTAAAATTATAAGATGTACGCTGATTAGAAAATGATTTACGATGTTGAAATCTATTTCTAGAGGCGTAGTAAGGTAACCTTTTATAATTTGATTTGGACGGTTGATGTTTATCCTGTTCTAAGGTATCAAGTGTTGTACAATCTTCTTCGAGACCTTCAATTAACTCCTTAACTCTGTCCTCAAATAATGAAACACCTGAACAAGGAGCATCAGCTACTTTTTCATGAATGTCTTCTCCTAAAGCTGAAGCTCTCAACCAGGATAAACGTCTTGCTGCTATTGCAGTTGCTGCACCTCTTATAGAGGTATCAAAATGATCATGAGTCATTCGGATCATTTGTTTAGAACATTCTTCTAAATTTGCCATAAATAGAGGAGTGTTTTCCTGAGGCAAGAGGGACTGCAACTTTGATAAATCATCCATAATTGTATATAAATATTCTACATGGTGAAAAGTGTGAACTGAAATATGAGCTGAAAGCATAGCAGATTGAAAAGTCCTTCTTGCCTTCAGAGACAGAGTTCGGACCCCAGGCTGAGAAGTGTACAGGAATCCAGTGGACAATAAACAACAGAAAGAGGACTGCCCACAGAACAAGCCATATAGGCAAGGAAACAATAGACAGACTTACTCTACTATAAGACATGCATTTGACCTATAAGAAGTGGTAGGTTTGTTAAGGTTGATATATAATACAACTAGTTGTTTTGATATTGTTTTAAAGAAGGGTTATGTTATATGTATGAGTAAAAAGGGGGGTGAGGTCTCTTCCCCAAAGGCACATCAATGCACGGGAAGCATATGTGCCAACTAGGAGGGAGGGGAAAAAGAGGGAGGGGGGAGGGGAAGGGAGATAGAAGAAGTAAACATGAGAACTTAATGACCATATTTAACATAACAGTGGAGTTGCTAATGAGATTTCAGACAGGGGGTTGGAACTACAAAACATTACACAAGACCTGGGGATGAGTAAGATAACATGGATGACCCTTAATGTCAAGGGACTAAACTCACCCACAAAACGCCAACTTTTATTCAAAGAGACACAACGCTTAAAGGCAGATGTGTCCTTTATACAGGAGACACACCTGCTACCAGCTAAGGAACATCTCTGCCAAGGGAACAGGGGCCAATACACATATTTTGCATCTAATCATAAAGAAAAAAAGAAAAAGGGAGTAATGATTATATTGACTAACAAATTCCCATGGCAGATACAGAATATAAAAAGGGACAGAGAAGGCAGATATTTACTCTTGGTGGTGAAACTAGGGACGGAGACACTTTCCTTAGTAAACATATATGCCCCAAATGAACGTCAAGGAGCCTTCTATAGAGAAGTAACTAAAATACTGAGTAAGAATATAGAGGGCACACTGCTAGTGGGCGGTGACTTTAACTTGACGATATGCCCGAAACTAGATAACTCAACAGAAGGAGTAAGATATGCTCAAACAGAAAGGGCCCAGCTACACAAATTCCTGGAAACATGGCATCTAATAGATCTCTGGCGCCACCAACATCCACAAGCCAGGGGGTACACATACTACTCGGGAGTTCATGACTCACAATCACGCATAGACATGTGGCTAGGACCTCCAAACATATTCTCAAAAATAGAAGATATATCAATACACCCTAGAACATGGTCGGACCATGCCCCGGTTACTCTAGATTTGGAATGGGTGGTGAGACCCCCAGAGGCCCCAATATGGCGGTTTAAAGATGAATTATTAGCAAACACTACAGTGGTTACACGCATAGAAGCAGAGATAAAGGAATATCTAACTATCAATGATAATGGGGAGGTTACAACACAGATACTATGGGAGGGCCTAAAGGCAGTAATTAGGGGAAAAATAATAGCGATACAAGCACATCTTAGGAAACAAACAAATATTCAAACACAAGCCTTACATGCGGAATTATTGGATTTGACTTTGTATTCTCAGCGGCAACCAATATCAAAAGAGGATAAAAATCGCATACACGCTATACAACTGGCTCTGAGAGAAATACAACTAGCGGAAGTAGCTGAGCAATTACAACAGGTCAGACAAACACATTTCGAATTTGGCAACAGAACATCGAGGTTATTAGCACATAAATTGAAGAAACGGGCTCTAAACTCATATATACACACAATTCATGCAGACGAAGGGAAAGTATGCACTAAATTAGAAGACATCAAAGATGTCTTTCATAAATTCTACCAGGGATTATATCAGGCTGAGGATTTAGCAACACCACAAGAAACCCATCAATATCTGAACGAGACAAAGTTGTCCAAACTGACAGGAGGGGAAGCAGAGACATTATCCCATCCAATCACCCTAGAAGAAGTGCAGTGGGCCATACGGAATCTGCCGAATGGGAAGGCCCCGGGCCCAGATGGGTATACAAACAAATACTATAAAAAATATAGTAATATGTTGGCCCCAGTATTGGTTCGAGTATTTAACGAAATGGACGCCCAACCAGAGTTACCATATTCATGGCGACTGGCAACTATAACACTATTATTGAAGCCTGGAAAGGATCCACAGAGGTGTGGGTCTTACAGACCAATTTCACTGTTAGGGTCAGACTATAAAATCTTTACAAAAATCCTAGCCCACCGATTACAACAAGTGATGTCAAAATTAGTCCACGCTGACCAAACTGGGTTCATAGAAGGGAGACAAACATTTGATAATGTACGGAGAGCGATACATCTCATTCATGAAGCAGGGGACACGAAACAACCAACGCTGCTATTATCACTGGATGCCGAAAAGGCGTTTGATCGTGTCCGATGGACATTTATGTTCTCAGTACTAGAACAGATGGGTATATCGGGACGATTCATGTCATGGCTAGCATTACTATATGCGGATCCCATAGCTAAACTACGAATTAATGGCTCGGTCACTGAATTAATACACCTAGGGAGGGGTACTCGTCAGGGGTGTGCATTATCCCCATTACTATTTGCACTCACAATAGAACCGTTGGCGCAAAACATTAGACAACATATTGGTATACATGGTCTGACATTAGGGGCGGAAACTTACAAAATAATGTTGTTTGCAGACGACATTTTGCTTACATTAACCCGTGCTCAAGAGTCATTGACAGGGGTAATGATAAGTCTAGAAGAATATGGGAGGTTGTCGGGATTTCGGGTGAACATGGATAAATCAGAGATAATGGGGGTGGGCTTATCTGAAGAGACGAAACAGTTACTGAGACAAAAATATGCGTTCCACTGGGTTACCCGATCACTGCGATACTTGGGGATCAATCTAACAGCCAAAATAACAGATCTATTTGAGGCAAATTTTCCCCATAAAATTCATGAATTATTCCAGGAATTGGAGAGATGGGAAGGGCTGGAACTATCATGGCTGGGACGGATATCAGCAGTAAAAATGATAGTCTTACCAAAGATTTTATACTTATTCTTGGCACTGCCCCTACCGATCCCTAGGCAATTTTTTCGTCGCTTACATCGCAAAGTATTCGCTTACATATGGCAACATAAACCACCTAGAGTAAGGGCAGCTATCATGTTTCAACATAAAGACAGGGGGGGCATGGGAGTACCCAATTTCCTCCAATATTATCAAGCAGCCCAATTACGCGTGCTGGTGGCATGGGGTTCCAAAGTTTTAAAGCCATGGATACAAATAGAACAATACTGGATGGGAATGAAGAACTTAGATACAATACTATGGGTCACACAGAGGCAATTATTAAGATATATAGGAGGGGCGCCACTGGCAATACGGTTTCCCTTACAAACTTGGAATACTCTAAGGCAAAAATTTTTCCCAGGAAGGAAACACTTTAGGCGTATGAAGATACAGACAGCAATGGGAAGTCCTATAGGGACAGCTGATAATGTGTTTAGGATTTGGAAACATAAGGGATTAGAGGCTTTGAACCAACTATGGGAAGAAGGGACTATGATTCCATTTGCAGAAATACAAGAAGAATATGATCTTCCAGGGTCACACTACTATCATTACACTAGAATCCACGATTATATAAACAGGAGGGCTAAAAAGGAATTGAATATGGAAGATACCGCCTTAGAGATAGCTATGGGAGGAAGTTATCAAAGAGGATGCATATCTCGGCTATATAAAGCATTGGGATCATATAATAATCCATTAACATATTACACCCAAAGGTGGGAGAAAGACCTAAAGATAAGCTATGATACCAACAAGTGGGATAAGGCACTGAGGAATATGCTAAGAGTTTCTATCTCTAGTTCACTGATAGAAAATGGATATAAAATGCTCTACCAATGGTATATGACTCCTCACAAAATAGCAAAAATGTATAAGAAAGGCAATGGATGGTGTTGGAGGGGGTGCGAGGAGAAGGGTGATATGATTCACATATGGTGGACATGCCCTAAGGCACAGAACTACTGGCGTGAACTAATCCAAATGCTAGAAAAAATCATAGGGAAACCATATGATTTTAAGGCAGAGACATGTTTACTACATTTTCAACCAGCAAACATCCCAATGGCAACATACCGGCTGGCCTCGATGTGGCTAGTCGCGGGAAAAATTACATTGGCATCGGCGTGGAAGCACCCCACGATACCACCAGTGATAAAGGTGACACACAAGATGGACTATCTTTATCAAATGTCTAAAATGACAGCGATAAAGTCAGGACGGATTACGCAATTTTATAAACAATGGGACAAATATTCAACATGGAGACGGACAGCGGGTGTGGATTTGGATGCACCAAAAATAATAGTAACTCCTTGATATCGAACTGGACCCAAACAACAATATGTGGACATAATGGTCATTATCAATAACATATGCAGGGGGGGAGGGAGGGGGAGGGAGAATGGAACATGCAAGAAGGTGAAATATATGTTGTTATTAGCACTTGTACTTTATTTGTTGAAAACTTAATAAAAATACTTATAAAAAAAAAAGAAAAGTCCTTCTTGCCATTGTATCCATACATTTTAAGTCTTTTGGAGGAGGATGATTAGTTGTATCCTTTTGAATCTTATTTCGACGCATTGCTGATTTAACTACCGTGACGCATGAGGAAGTTGATTCTTGCCATGACTTAAAACGTCCTGTACCTTATATTTATTTTCTAAAGCTCTCTGAGTAGGTCTTATGGAGTAAGGATTTGTCCAGATTAATTTATGGTTGTCTTGGAGTACTTGAGCTACAGGAAGGGCAATAGACTCCTTAACAATATTTAGATATTTGGGTTACTGATCTTTTGTCATCAGAAAGGCAACTCTGAGAGGATGGAAGAATATTCAATGTGTTAGCTAACAACTAAAAACTTTGAATAAGAATCGTCTTGTACAGATGGAAGTGCATCTTGTTTAGGTGAGTGTAAACTAGAAGTAGAGGGTATTTGATGAACAGGCTGCATAGGTTGTAAAGTATGATTTTGGTGGTGAATGTTGATGTCGAAAAGCTGATTTGTGAGAAAAAACTGGTCTCATTGAAACAGCTGATTTCAAAGAATGTAAAGCCGAGGTGGAAGCATCGGCGTCAGGCAGAGGATCAGCAAAAATTACCTCAGGCAATTGAGCTGACAATGACAAACTTTGCAGATTCCTTGAAGAGAAGTCCTGATCCCCATGCATTAAAGCAAGGGGTGAGCAGGAAATGAAGGCACCTGATCCCCGGGCACTCAGGCAAGGGGGAGAGCAGGGACTGAAGTGGAGCTGAATCAGCTCATAAAAGTTAACATTGAGCAGCAGACTTTTTCTTCGACGAACTTGCCGATGAAGTTTCCAAATGTAAAGTAGCTAAATATTGCTTCAGCTTTAGAGCTCTAATTTCAAGTGACTTCTATGACATGCTCCTACAAGAAAAACAATTAAGTGTATCATGATGTTTCCCTAAACAACGGAGACATCGTATGTGAGGGGTCTGTAATAGATAAATTATGTCTGCAAGTAAACGCTTATATCCAGTCTTTTGGTTCGACATCCTATATAATAATTCTCACCACCACCGTTCTAAAGTAGCTGCCTGTGTCCGTGGCTCCTGGAGTTGCTGAGCTAGGCTCCGTAGCCAGGCTGATGTCACTCGCAGCTGATTCCCAGGCAGGGGGAGGAATAGGGAAACACGCGGAGCTACTTGCTCCGCGTGTTTCCCTACTCCTCCCCCTGCCTGGGAATCAGCTGTGAGTGCGCCACTCAAACACCCCCTCGGCGCATCACCCAAGCCCCCCCCCCCCCCCCACGGCACATCAAACTCCCCCCGCCCCCCGAAGCACATCAACCCCCTCGCCACCCGTAGCTGCTACTGGTAACGCTGTCCGGCCGCTGCTGCTTCTCCTGTTGAGCAGCAGCGGCCGCTACAAAAAGAAAAAAAGCAATAAATGTTTTTAAACATCAAGCGCGGCACCGCAGACAGCCATCAGGCATTGAGTGTCAGCTCTGCAGCCACTTCTCCTCTCGCCTCCACGTCACTGCCCCTTGAGTAAGACCCTGGAGCGCAGCGACGTGAGAACCGAGAGGAGGAGCGGCTGCAGAGCCGACAGCCAATGCCTGATGGCTGTCTGCGGTGCCGCGCTTAATGTTTAAAAACATTTATTGCTTTTTTTCTTTTTGTAGCGGCCGCTGCTGCTCAACAGGAGAAGCAGCAGCGGCCGGACAGCGTTACCAGTGGCAGCAGCGGGTGGCTGGATATGGGTGGCTGCATGGGGGGCAGGGGAAGAGGGAGGTGGGGAAGGAGTCCTGAGACCAGAGAGGTGGGGTGGGGAGGGGGGCCCTGCGAGGGGGGAGCACACAGTCACTGTCTCTCACATATACTCTCTATCACACACACACACACACACATTCTGTCTCTCACACAAACACACACATTCTGTCTCTCTCACACACATACTCTCTCTCTCTGAAACATACACACTCCAAGGAAAACCTTGCTAGCGCCCGTTTCATTTCTGTCAGAAAAGGGCCTTTACTACTAGTATTAAATAAAATATCTGATAAATTGAATTCTCAAATTTTGACTGACTGACAAATAGACACGGGTCATTCCGTTTCTGCGGACAAAATAAAACATTTACCTGTAATGTCACTTTGTATATATACTATGGGTATGAGAGGAAATCCTCTCATTTGCCCACTTTAACTTTTAGAGCATTTTCTATTGGATAGCCGGGTCGGTCACGTCACCGTGACATATATTCAGAGGTGTGGCTAGAAGATCCTGTCCATGGGAAAGGACCTTTAAGCCAGTTGAGCACTCTCTCTTGTTCATTGCTGTGGGGGGGGGGGGGGGGGGGGGGGGGGGGAGAAGGAGAGGGGGGCAGGGGCCCCTTTAGATTGTTTGCCATAGGTAGGCCCAGCTTTGTCTCTCAGCAACCCTGCCAAAGGTGAAATAAATAGGGGTTAATTTTGGAGTGCAATCATACTCCCTTACTTTAGGAACTGCTTATATGCAGTCTGCAAGGTAGGGAAAAGGTCCCAAAGGGTTTCTTCTACAGGGGAAAAAAATGGAAAAGGGGAGGGGGGCTCTCAAGGAAAGCTGAGAGTCTCATACTCAGTCTTTTTTTTATGTGGTGGGAGGGGGGGGGGGGGGGGGGAACTAGCATTTGAGAAGAATTTCAAACATAGAAAAGGCCACACAGGACCTTTTCCTGAAGTTTGGAAAACAAGCTGTACGGAAAAAAAGAAATTGCCAGAGCAGGTTAAATCTCGCTCGTTTTTGACAAAATAATTGGGGGGGGGGGGGGCAGAGATAAAGAAACCAAAGGTGTAGACTGGGAGGGGGGTACTATTTAAAGTGATCCATCTGCAGGAGAGAGGGACACAGACAGTGAAGTGACAGAAACCACAAATCAAGGACGCCCGAGCACAGAGGAAAAGACGAGCTAAAACAAACTCCGGTCAGCCGAGCCTCAGCCTGTCGCTCCCCACCCCCCTTTCCCTGACGGGGGAGGCCAGAAGACCAGCCAAGGACCCGGGAGAGAGAAGCGAGTGGGAGGTGGTGAGGACTAATTAAAGGATGGCAAACAACGCAGCAGTGGGTGAACGAACGAAAGAAAGAAGAAAAAAAAACATAACTGGGTGCTTATATTGGAAAACAGACTGGAGCGAAAGCCAGCATTTAGAGAGACCCTCTGTACCCTCCCCAAAACAGCTTCACAGTTCACACCAGGCAGTAGTAGCAAAGGCAGAATGCAGTTTAGAAAATTATTCTTCCATTAGATTGGTTTTCCCTACCAACAGAAATCATGGATGTGGGCAGAAAAGAGCAGGAGTGGAGCCTTCTCCCAGTCCCCCTAAATGTCAGGGGCACAAAGAGCCAGGCAAGCAGAATCTCTTCCTGGGTCCATGCACGGCCCAAGCACTGACTCACCAGCTTGGAGAGAAACAGCGGATGCAGGCGACAAAAGGAGCAGCAGCTCTAACCAGGCTCCCTTTCCTCCTCCTCGATCTCCTCCTTTCCGGGCTTCCTCAGTATAGTACCACGGCTTGCTAAATGTGTAAAAACACACAGAAGAACGTAATTAAAATCCAAATCCAAGCCTGGGTGGGTGCAAGGTGCAGGGTCCGCATTCACTGACAAGCAGGGAGTAACAGCATGAAGTCTCTGATCCCCTTTCCTCTCTGGCTCTGATTTAAAGCCCGGGTGCAGCCTGGGCCGGTAGCGGGAGCTTCCATCAAGGCCGAGAAGCCAGGCCAAGCCAGCAATCCCAAAACCTAAGCAGTTGTTTCGTTTTCCCGCAGTTGCTGGTGGCCATCTTTAATCTGTAATCCTCCTCCTGCCTTTCCCTTCCCTGAGTTCTCTCCCCTTCCTCCTTTCTCCTCCTCTTGCTCTACTCCTTGAGCCATCCCCTTTTCCTCCAGCACGGAAAGGGGAGGAGGCTGCTTTATCCTGGCTAACCTAACAGAGCACTGCTTCTCCGTAAGAAATACATGGTCATACCTCAGCAGCTTTTCCTTACATGAAGTGTACTGATGGATTCGTTTCGTATGTGCTTGTGTGTGAAGCAGACCAAATGGTCATCAGGGTTTTATTTCTTGCACACGATGCTGTCTTCACTTCTCCTAGAAGGTGCACACACACTATTCACATGATCTCCTTCACAGCCTTTTGGAACAGGGTGACTGACACAATCTGTAAAAGTATGCATTTTTTTTTTGAGGGGGCGGGGATGTAGTGGAAAAGGAACTGCAAACCTTCCCGGGAGCTATTGACAGAAACCACCTTAAAGCTGACTGACAAATAGACACGGGTCATTCCGTTTCTGCGGACAAAATAAAACATTTACCTGTAATGTCACTTTGTATATATACTATGGGTATGAGAGGGAATTCTCTCATTTGCCCACTTTAACTTTTAGAGCATTTTCTATTGGATAGCCGGGTCGGTCACGTCACCGTGACATTTATTCAGAGGTGTGGCTAGAAGATCCTGTCCATGGGAAAGGACCTATATAAGCCAGTTGACCACTCTCTCTTGTTCATTGCTGGGGGGGGGGGGGGGGGAGAAGGAGAGGGGGGCAGGGGCCCCTTTAGATTGTTTGCCATAGGTAGGCCCAGCTTTGTCTCTCAGCAACCTGCCAAAGGTGAAATAAATAGGGGTTAATTTTGGAGTGCAATCATACTCCCTTACTTTAGGAACTGCTTATATGCAGTCTGCAAGGTAGGGAAAAGTTCCAAAGGGTATCTTCTACAGGGGAAAAAAAATGGAAAAGGGGAGGGGGGGCTCTCAAGGAAAGCTGAGAGTCTCATACTCAGTCTTTTTTTATGTGGTGGGAGGGGGGGGGGGGGAACTAGCATTTGAGAAGAATTTCAAACATAGAAAAGGCCACACAGGACCTTTTCCTGAAGTTTGGAAAACAAGCTGTACGGAAAAAAAGAAATTGCCAGAGCAGGTTAAATCTCGCTCGTTTTTGACAAAATAATTGGGGGGGGGGGGGGAGGGCAGAGATAAAGAAACCAAAGGTGTAGACTGGGAGGGGGGTACTATTTAAAGTGATCCGTCTGCAGGAGAGAGGGACACAGACAGTGAAGTGACAGAAACCACAAATCAAGGACGCCCGAGCACAGAGGAAAAGACGAGCTAAAACAAACTCCGGTCAGCCGAGCCTCAGCCTGTCGCTCCCCACCCCCCTTTCCCTGACGGGGGAGGCCAGAAGACCAGCCAAGGACCCGGGAGAGAGAAGCGAGTGGGAGGTGGTGAGGACTAATTAAAGGATGGCAAACAACGCAGCAGTGGGTGAACGAACGAAAGAAGAAGAAAAAAAAAACATAACTGGGTGCTTATATTGGAAAACAGACTGGAAGCGAAAGCCAGCATTTAGAGAGACCCTCTGTACCCTCCCCAAAACAGCTTCACAGTTCACAACCAGGCAGTAGTAGCAAAGGCAGATGCAGTTTAGAAAATTATTCTTCCATTAGATTGGTTTTCCCTACCAACAGAAATCATGGATGTGGGCAGAAAAGAGCAGGAGTGGAGCCTTCTCCCAGTCCCCTAATGTCAGGGGCACAAAGAGCCAGGCAAGCAGATCTCTTCCTGGGTCCATGCACGGCCCAAGCACTGACTCACCAGCTGGAGAGAAACAGCGGATGCAGGCGACAAAAGGAGCAGCAGCTCTAACCAGGCTCCCTTTCCTTCTCCTCGATCTCCTCCTTTCCGGGCTTCCTCAGTATAGTACCACGGCTTGCTAAATGTGTAAAAACACACAGAAGAACGTAATTAAATCCAATCCAAGCCTGGGTGGGTGCAAGGTGCAGGGTCCGCATTCACTGACAAGCAGGATGTAACAGCATGAAGTCTCTGATCCCCTTTCCTCTCTGGCTCTGATTTAAAGCCCGGGTGCAGCCTGGGCCGGTAGCGGGAGCTTCCATCAAGGCCGAGAAGCCAGGCCAAGCCAGCAATCCCAAAACCTAAGCAGTTGTTTCGTTTTCCCCGCAGTTGCTGGTGGCCATCTTTAATCTGTAATCCTCCTCCTCCGCCTTTCCCTTCCCTGAGTTCTCTCCCCTTCCTCCTTCTCCTCCTCTTGCTCTACTCCTTGAGCCATCCCCTTTTCCTCCAGCACGGAAAGGGGAGGAGGCTGCTTTATCCTGGCTAACCTAAACAGAGCACTGCTTCTCCGTAAGAAATACATGGTCATACCTCAGCAGCTTTCCTTACATGAAGTGTACTGATGGATAACATAGGCAGCCGAGAGACCTCGGTTACAATTTTATAGCAGTAACCAGATTAATACATCACAAGACACCATGTATTGTTATGGCACAACTCGGCCGCCAGCTTTATGTATATACATACATCTTACACATGGGCATACCCAAGGCCTCTCCACAGCCTCAGGCTCAATGGTCCATCTTCAGTCCGCCGTCCTAGCAAGACTGAGTAACCGTACTTGAGCTCCCCGCCGTCTAGCAAGGGGAGCTCCCCCCGTACTCGCAGCTCCCCAGCTGCCTATTTTACACCATCAGGCTTGGGTACCCCCGCCACCTAGGCCGGGGTAGCATAGCTTGCCCCCGGACCTCCCATCCTAGCCACTGCGGCCTGTTGTGCCATAAATATCTCTTCTAACACAGTCTGCAGGTCATTGTTCAATAGGTCATTTCCAATGGCAGATAGGTGCGTACCGTCCTTCCAGAATAATCCCTCGCATAATTCTCGTCCCATGTGTGTGTGATCTGCCATCCGCCCCTGCCCGTTAGCGCCACCTCGGCTGCGATCTGCCGTTCACATTCTTTCTGGGCCTGCCCCAGATCTTCCAGTGTCTGTGCCGCCATCTAGAGATTAATCAGACCATACAAGTGTGTTATTGGGAACATTTGCGAAATTAGGATAAATTTCGCATCAGCCACACGGACTAAGTCGATGCAGGGGATGGGTTCCGATGCGTTGTTTCCCCCTAGTGAATGATTACAACTGCGGGTGAGGCCAGCACGTCGGCTTTGCGGCGGATAGTGGCACCAGCTGGGGCCATTTCATGCCTGCACTTCTCCCACCCAATGAATCCTCACATCCTCTATGTAGCCAAGCCTAAATGTGCGCCACTGGTCTTGCCTTGGCTCTGCGCGCCGCCCACTTAATGAACGAGTGTCCCACGATCCACACGGTAGTAAACCCTGCAATATAGAATAATGTGTATATTATATATATATATAATGTGTATATTATATATATACTAGCCGTTAAGCCCGTAAAAACGGGCGAGTATTGCAGCCCTCCTCTCTCCCCTGGCCTCACCCTGTCCACCGATCCCCCCCCCCCCCATATCCAGCGATCTTCCTCTTTCCCTTGGCCTCCCCCCTCCCCCCATGTCCCAACAACCCTCCTCTGTGCCCTGCTCTCACCCCAAGTCCAGCAACCATGGCCTCTCCCCCCTGCCCTCCTCCCATGTCCAGCTACCCTCATTGCCGCCGCTCCCTCCCCCCTCTGTGCCGGGCCCCCTGCACTCTGCTGCTGCCTGCAGTGCTTCCACACGCTGTCAGGTCAGTGTGGAGGGGGGCGGGAGCGGCGGCGGGGAGGGGGGGAGGTTGTTTCGCGCAATGTTCCTTTCCAGGTGGCAGCGTCCAACAATTCGACTCCATTTCCCTCTCTGTTCTGCCCTCTGACGTCATGACGTCTTGACGCGAGAGCAGGACAGAGAGGGAAGTCTGTACTGTGCATTTGCAAGTGAGTACGGTCACTTGCCGTTTATATGTTTGATATTGTGTGTGTGTGTGTGTGTGTTTGGGTGAGAGAGTGAGTGAGAGAGAAAGTGTTTCTCTCTGGGAAAGAGACAGAGAGCATGAGAGTGAGCTGTCACAGTGGTGGTGGTCAGTGCCTCCTTATATCCATTTTTTTAAAGTGGCAAATGTTTTTTTTTTTTTTTTTACCTTACCCCACCCCTTCTCATAACACTGTGTGTGTGTCTGTGTGTGTGTGAGAGTGAGTGAGGAAGTGTGTTTCTGTAGAAAATGACAGTGAGTGTGAGAGTGTGCAGCTAGTTCTTCCTGTCAGAGTGGAGTGTTAGTTGCTCCTTTGTTTTTTTTTTTTTTAAGTAGGAAATCAGGGTGTGTTTTTCTTGTCTGCCCCCACCCTTCTTCTCATATAGTGTGTGTGTGTGTGTGTGAGTGAGAGTGCTAGTGAGCTGTTATGACTCCCTGTCTCATGGAGGTTCATTGTGTTAGGCAGTTGTTAGAGCTTTTTGAATGTCAGGTCATTTTGCAATCGCATGCTGGTTTTCCTCCCTCCCCCCCCCCCCCCCCCCCCCCCCCCCCCCGCATACATGTTGTTGTTGTTCTGCCCCTTCTGCTGACTCCCACTGTTCAATGAGCCAAAGGGGTGGGACAGCTATGCCTTTGCTTCAGGCAGAAAAGCAGGGCTCCAGCGTGTGGTGTGTGTGTTGCATGTGAATGCACCTCCTTACCTTTTTCTGTGTGGCCGATAACATTTTTGGATCTCTTTTGTTTTCTGCTGCTGTTCTTTGTTTTGCCTCGCCCATGTCACCGTTCCTGCTGTGTCCTTGCACATCGTGGTTCTCTTCTTTCCTTCCTTAGTTTCTCGTCGCTCAGGTCTCCGTTTGGCTCCTCCCCGGATTTTAGCGCCTGCCCATTGGTTTTCATCATTCTTGGCTCCTCCCTGTTGCCTCCCACGATCGTTGCGCCTCTGTCCATGGTTTTCATCATTCTTGGCTCCTCCTGTTGCTCCTCCCACAATCGTTGCGCCGCTGCCCATTGGTTTCATCTCTTGGCTTCCCTGTTGCTCCTCCCACGATCGTTGCGCCTCTGTCCATTGGTTTTCATCATTCTTGGCTCCCCCTGTGTTAGCGCTTCTGCCCATTCTTATGTTAGTGCAAGTTGCCGCAGTTGCTCCGCCCACGATCATTACGCCTCTGCCCATTGGTTTTAGTTCTCTAATTCGCCGTAGCGCTCCGCCCATTGACGTTGCGCTTCTGTGCATTGGATAACATTGCTGAGCTCGTCGCTGGTGCTCCGCCCAGCTTCATATTGATTTTGTTGTTGTTAATCTTAACGCCACGCGAGGGGAGGTTAAACGCATGCGCAGAACGTTCAGGACATGCTCCTACTGCGCATTTGCGGGTGCGGGTCACTTGCCATTTATATGTTGATATATAGAATACAGTGTATATTACATGCCCCCCGGAGGGCTCAGACTACCCAGTGACTTATCCCTTATGTAACCCCTGAAAGCGTCGGACTTCCATCTGCCTAATTTTTGAATGGATGTCGGTGGGAAGCCTAGCGCTGCTGCGCATGTGGCGGCTCCTATCCTAAATGAATGTGTTCCAAAGCTCTTTGGGTCGCGTCCCGTCTTCAGCAAGCACTTGCGCAACACCGCGGAGAATTGGAATAGGGTCAATGGGGATCTATCTTCGTGTACTAGCAAAGCTTCGCCACCTGTCGGCCTCATTGCTAGATACTGTCTGACATTTTTTACGGGACATGTCTCTAAACCGTCTACCTGGGTTAAGGTGACTGACTGCCCCCTGCCCAGCTGGTCCGTCTTAGATCTGCGGATTACCATCCGCAATATATTGTCTGATATCTTGACCCCATCTAGTGGGAGGCCCGCTCTATTGGCGTCTTTCTTGGATGTAGCTACCAATTCGCACACCCTCAATGCCCGAAGAAGGCCAGTGTGAATGCTGCTCGGAAAGCCGAGTCTCGAATTCTGATGTGCACAACGACTGCAGTGCACGCCAGATCTCCCATAGCAAGTCGTGCGTGATTGGTAGTCTCCCATCGGGCCTAACGCCGCGTTCGCGCCGCCACCCTTCCAGCAATTTTTTGGCTAGAAACCTGTTTCTCGGGTCACCCCATCCCGCAATCTTGGAGAAGAATGAGAATGCGGTCAAGTGTCTGGCTACGGAACTGTGGGACCCTCCCGCCTTTTTTGCGCTTATTATGTAGTCCGCGATCGCGTTGTCTGACACTGGTCCGTCTTGCCATCCCTGTGTGTATAGGAAGGCGCTGACCCTCTGATAGCCTGCTGTGTAAGTTGCCCATGTTCGTGGTGCCAAGGATTGTTTCAACAATTGCCAGGCCTCGGGGCTCCGAACTTCCATAGGTAGTTGGGCACCGGCTCTCCCTCCGCCGCGGCTTGTGGCGCCATTTTCCGGAAATCTTCCCACTTTGAACGAGAAAGAGCGTCAGCAATTGGGTTACTAGCGCCTGGCACGTGTCTCGCGCGCAGCAATATATTATTGAATATGCACAGCATGACTAGCTCGCGCGCTAGGTCCACCACTTGCGGACAGCGTGCGTTTTGCCTATTTAATATGTCTACTACTGCCCTGTTATCTGACCAAAAAACTACCCTCTTGTTGCGTAATCTCTCTCTCCAAATAGCTACTGCCACTACTATCGGGAATAGCTCAAGGAATGTGATGTTTCTAATAATGGGGCGTTCTTTCCAATTCGGCGGCCATACGTCCGCGCACCATTCGCCCTGAAAGTATATCCCGAAACCGATGCTGCCAGCCGCATCTGTATACAGCTGTAAGTCGGTATTGGATATGGGGGCGTCTAGCCAGACTACTCTGCCATTGAAATCTCTCAGAAACATGTTCCACACTCTAAGATCTTCTTTCATGGGCTTCGTCAGCCTGATATGGTGTGATGGTTTACGGACTGTTGACATCGAGCTGGATAACCTGCGCAGGAACGTTCGACCCATAACGATCACTCTGCAAGCAAAATTGAGGCTGCCCACTAATGATTGCATTTCACGCAGTGTGACCTTTTCCGTAGTCAACGCTCTCGATACGAGTGCTTTCAGCTTTTCAATCTTATCCCATGGGATTCGTGATACCATGCAACGGGAATCCAGCTCGATGCCCAGGAACTGCAGACATGTAGTTGGATCACATTTTTTTCACTCGCTAGCGGTATACCGAATGATTTTGATATCTCACAGAATTGCGTAAGTGTGCTCTGACAAGCTAGGCTGGCCGCTGGACCGACAAATAGGAAGTCGTCCAGGTAATGTATGATGTTCTTTCTCCCCGAGGCTATCTCAACTACCCAATGCAAGAATGTGCTGAAGGTTTCGAATATAGAGCAGGACACCGAGCATCCCATGGGCATGCATTTGTCATAATAGTATTGCCCTTCGAACTTAAAACCCAGAATGGGGAAGTTGTCTGGGTGTACCGGTAATAGCCGGAATGCTGACTCGATGTCCGCTTTGGCCATGAGTGCTCCCTGTCCTGCTTGCCTCAGTAGTTGCACGCCATGTCAAAGGTGGCATACTGCACTGAGCTAGCCTCGGGGGGCAGGAAATCGTTCACCGATCCACCCGCGGATAAGATAGATTGTGTATGAGCCTATATTTTCCTGGCTTTTTTGGGAATGATTGCAAGGGGGGATACTATGAACCTTTCGAAAGGCTGGTGGCGAAAGGGGCCCGCCACTCTCCCTAAGCTCAGTTCCTTAGTAATGCGCGCTCTGGCTTCCAGCCTCAAGTGCATTACTGAGGGGGAGTTCCTAGCAATTCTCCCTTGTTGTGTGCCGTAGTATGGAATTCTAAATCCGTGTGCAAAACCCTCTTCGATATCTAATGCTTCCTTCCTGCGTGGGTATAATGCTAACCAAGGCCTCATGGCAGCTAGGTTAACCGGGGAAGGAGCTTTCACTCTGTTATGTGTGTCATATTTGGGCAGAGGTTCTATCAGGGGCTTTCTTAACGCATTTGCTGGCGGGGTGTGGTGCGCCGCATGCGGTACAGGCATGCTTGAATTTGCAGCTCGGTAAGGTACATGTGGCTCTGTTGAATTTCCAGCATGTTCCGTCATGTGAACCAGCTGCTCTCCCTGCTCCGTGTAACCCCCCAGGCCGAAAGGGTCTACTTTGTGTGCCAGCTACCACTCCTCTGTTAGTCATAGTGTGCATCCATAGGTCCGCGTCTTTCCACCCCCACCCCAATGTAGAGTCACCGTCCATCCTGTCTCTATATTCCTCATCATATTTTAGCCATCTGTACCCCTCGTAATCCCTATAGGCTAGCAATATGTTGTGTGCATATGCCAGCATCGGGCTAAATTGTTTGGGGTCGGCATGACCCGCGGCATCTATTACCCTGATGAATGCCAGTATCCAGTTAAATATCGTTCTTGGTGTGCTGCTAACTCGTGTCACTGTATTTTCTTTCGCATCTTTTCTCCTTATCTTACTCTTCTTTCTCCCCTCTAGTACCTGAAACATATCAAAGTATTTTTTGTTCTTTATGTTTTTTGGGTGGACTTGGGCACGAGCCTCCATATGTGCGGTAATGCTGCTAGGGGGGGTGGTCGCTCTCCCTGGCTGCTGCTAATTCTGCGCTCTGCGCTTCGTCGTCCTCATCCGACGAAGAGGAAGATGAGGACGACGAACTCGAGCTGCTCTCTGTGTCGGAGTCTCCTCGTCTACTCTTTTTCTTTCCTTTCCCTTTCTTTTTCTTCTTCGGTTTTTTGTCAGTTGTATTCTTAACCACGCTAACAAGCGCAACTTGTCCTGTGTTGTAGCCCTCTCTTTCGTTGTGTGCGCCCTGCTCCCTACCATCGCTGCCTTGCTCCCTCCAGACAAACCCGCTCTATCCCCAGCATTCACCTCAATAGTTACATTCTCATGTGTGCTACCGGACGTACCTGCAGCGTCCGGTATCTGCGTTTCGTCCTCTTAGCTGGTTCCTGTATCGGGTTACCCGGTTTAGTGTCCTCGTGAATAGGGTCTGGTTTGCCCGAGGCTGCTGGTGTTGGGCAGCACCTGTCGCCTGCCATGGCTGGTATGGGGGGGGGCCAAAACCTGGCCACACCCCATAGTATGGTGGTTGTTGGGGGTAGCCCCATCCCGTCCCATACGGCCATGGGGGCGCGATCGTGTGCTGCCCGTGCCCCGAGCTCCCCTTCGCCTGATCCGCTAAGTTCTGAGGCATTGCCCATCCAGGGAATGCTGGTGGGAACGGCCAAATTCCTGAAGCGGCTGCCTCTTGTCTCGCCTTGGCTTCTTTTTCTTGTCTTTCTTGGCCGCTATGGCGTCTTCGGTGGCGGCTGCTTTCTTGTTCGCTTGCTTCTTTTTGTCTGTAGTGCTCGGTGGTGGCGTCTCCGATGCATCGTACCCTGTCTGCGTCTTCCGCGTGGGTGACGCGCTGTGTCCATCCTCCGCTTTGCCTTCCTGTGCGGGACGGGTTTCAGTCGCTTCTGTACCTGCTTCCATTCTGATGGGGGAGGGAATGCAAGGTGTCGACAGACAATGATCTAGATGGACTTAAAAGATAAAAGTTAATATCTGCCTCACTGGGGAATTATATAATTGCCCAGAGCCCCTGGCAAATATTACGGCCAATGTCCTACGCCACACCATTAGCTATGTACCATACTTATAGTTTTATATCTTTATATTATTATTTTATTATATTATTTATTTAATTTAATTTATTTATTTTTTTAAACGGCAAACTTCCGCCGCCTCTGATATGGACTATACCGACTCTACTATATTGATTATCCTTTCATAGGGCTCACCCATATGGCCGCTCCCTGATCCATGCATTGTTCCTTATCCACAGGGGCAGGAGCTTGACTGACCAATATGGCCGCCCCCAGAGCCATGCATGCACTAACCAATATGGCCGCCCCTCTCCTGCCAAAAGGCCACGTTTTTTTTTTTTTTAACAAGGGAAGGAACTGGCTGACCAATATGGCCGCCCCAGATCCATGCCTGACTAACCAATATGGCCGCCCCCATGGCCGTGCCTGACTAACCAATATGGCCGCCCCCCTCCTGCCTGGAGGCCACGTTTTCTTCACACGCTTATCGCTAAATTTTTTTTTTTTTTTTTTAACTTACATTTGCTTGTAGGGGAGGATCGCCAGAGCACAGGATCTGGGATCGGGTGTCCTTTCCTTCTTTGCACGCGCACGCCGGCAAACAGCTGGCACCGGATCTGGGATCAGTCTGTCCTCTTTGGCCGACAACTACGGGCCCTGATATTGCTCCGGATTATGCTGCCACTTCTACTTCAGGGCTCCCGCCGCTTGTGAGGCTCGTCCGGTGGGGAGGGGGTCGCCGCTGGAAGCGCGGCCTGGAGCGTTTTTTTTTTTTTTTTTATGCCGCTGGTCCGTGTACCTGGGGACACCTGGAGCCCGGACGCGCACCTGTGGCACCTGGAGCCCGGACGCTAAAGAGGCTGTCCGGGCTCCTCCCTGGGGCTTTTAAGCCCCGTTTCCTCTCCTCCCTCTCGCAGCGGGGTGCCCATCTCACGACGGGATCGAGCACACCTTGCTCCTCCCAGGGCGCCCGCTGGCATGAACGCGCATGCCCCCCTCGGTGCACGGCGCCATGTTATCTTCGGCTCCGTGCACCCGAGGGGGCACTAGCCTCTTTTTCGTTTCGTATGTGCTTGTGTGTGAAGCAGACCAAATGGTCATCAGGGTTTTATTTCTTGCACACGATGCTGCCTTCATTCTCCTAGAAGGTGCACACACTACTCACATGATCTCCTTCACAGCCTTTTGGAACAGGGTGACTGACACAATCTGTAAAAGTATGCATTTTTTTTTGAGTGGGCGGGGATGTAGTGGAAAAGGAACTGCAACCTTCCCGGGAGCTATTGACAGAAACCACTTAAAGCTAGACTGTTTCTAGGGTATTTACAATATTTAAATGAAGCTTGAAGTAGTATAACCTGATAGACTCACCTTTTTTCTTACAAAATATTTGCTTCTGGAAAACGGCCTCCCTGCTCTTCTCGGTATGTGTTGCACTGTGGTTCAGTGGGCATTACAGTCTATCACGAGGTCCAAACATCTTTTATTATTAACAGCATCATGGATTGACCTTATGATCCTCCTCAGTTAGCAATGGTTTACTAAGGAGATGGATCAGCTTCCATGGTTCATATTTTGGTAGCTTGACTAAATACAACTCTCTATAACTACAACTGCTTTACAGAGTTTCCAAACTAGGAGAGGCAGATCTCTCTCTCTAAGCTGTCTGCTTCCAGTATCTTTGAGAGTGACTTCTGAACATGCTTATCAAGCAGGTCATACTAAAAACAGTGTTGAGGGTAACTAAGTGTTTCATACCTATGTATTTGAATGTTCTTTCATGCTGCCTATTATGGTATCTTTTATATTCTGCTGACATTATCATATATATTGAAGAATTGTTTTACAGTGTTGTTAAATGTTTATATTTCTGATAGTGTAGCATGTTAGCCCTATTACTAGGTTTCATAAGAACATAAAACAGCCATACTGGGTCAGACCAGTGGTCCATCTAGCCCAGTATCCTGTTTCCAACAGCAGCCAATTCAGGTCATGAGTACCTGGCAGAACAATTCACTTCTACTCATTCTTCAACACTCAGGATTTTGTAGACATCAATCATATCTCCCCTCATCCATCTCTTTTCCAAACTGAAGAGCCAGGGCTGCCAAGAGGGGGGGGGGGGGGCAGGGGAACAAAATTCCCCAGGGCCCAGGCCTCCAAGGGGGGCCCGGTGCCGGGGTCTCTCCCCTGCTCCTGACGGGGAGGGGTGATCATGTCCCGACAGGAGCAGGAAAGAGAAAACTCCAGCACCAGGCCCCCCTTGGAGGCTGGAGAGGACCCGGAGGAGCACACAGTAGGCTGGCGGGGGTCCCCTCCGGGCCCCGCCAGCAGAAGAGTTCTTCCCAGCGCTGCTCTTCTTCAGTCTGCTGCATTGCCTCCCAAGTGGCTGCTTTTCCCCTCAGGCCATGCATGCTCAGTTTTGAAACCGAGCATGCGCGACATGAGAGAAAAGCAGCCGCAGGGGCAAGCCATGCGGCAGAGTGAAGAAGAGCAGCGCTGGAGGAAGACTCTCCTGTTGGCGGGGCCTTGGGGTCCCCACCAGACAAGGTATTTATAGTTACAGCAGGTGGCAGTGATCTTGGGGGGGTGGGGCAGCAGCAGTGAAGGTGACGATCCTTGGGGGGACGGCAGCCCTGCCTGGGCCCGGCTCAGACTCTTGGTGGCTCTGTGAAGAGCCCTAATCTCTTTAGCCTTTCCTCATATGAGAGGAGTTCCATCCCCTTTATCATTGTGGTCGCTCTTCTCTGAACCTTTTCTAATTACGCTATATCCTTAATACTCAAAGTGAGGTCGCACTATGGAGCAATACAGAGGTATTATAGTATTTTTGGTCTTATTTACCATCCCTTTCCTAATAATTCCTAGCATCCTGTTTGCTTTTTTGGCTGCCGCTGCACACTAAGCAGAAGATTTCAGCGTATTATCTACAAAAAGTTGCACCACAGTAACACTTTTTTTTTGTTACATTTGTACCCCGCGCTTTCCCACTCATGGCAGGCTCAATGCGGCTTACATGGGGCAATGGAGGGTTAAGTGACTTGCCCAGAGTCACAAGGAGCTGCCTGTGCCTGAAGTGGGAATCAAACTCAGTTCCCCAGGATCAAAGTCCACTGCACTAACCACTAGGCTACTCCTCCACTGGCAACATTCCATGTACCCTTGCAGATCACCAATGTGGCCGCGCAGGCTTCTACATGGAATGTTGCTAGTGGAATAGCAACATTGCATGTAGAATCTCCAATAGTAGCAACATTCCATGTAGAATCTCAAATAGTATCTATTTTATTTTTGTTACATTTGTACCCTGCGCTTTCCCACTCATGGCAGGCTCAATGCGGCTTACATGGGGCAATGGAGGGTTAAGTGACTTGCCCAGAGTCACAAGGAGCTCTTTTTCTTGGGTGCTGACCCTGAAAGTGGAGCCTAGCAACAGGTAACTATGATGACCCTAGCATCAGGTTACCATTTCTAGGTTGACCTCATTGATTACATTTATGCTTATATTTGGTCATTGATTTGACCATTCTTACACTGTTAATAAAATTACAAGTTTTGAGACCCTTTACAAAGTGGCAGTAAGCACTAATGTGTGCTTACCGCACGCTAAAAAGGCATTACCCAGTTAACAAGGGGCTAGTGCAGGAGCTAGTAAATAGGTGGCGATAAGGGCTCACACGCTAATGGTCACATGCTAATTGGGAAATAGTGCATGGCCATTAAGAGTAAAATAGAAATTGTGGCCATTTTACTGCCGTGCTATAAGTGGCCTCAGCACGTGGGGAAAACCATATGCAAAATAGCGCAGGTCACTTTTTAGCGCTGCATGTGGAACACCGCCTTGGGTGAATCTCTTCATAAAGACAGTTAATAAATCCCAATAAATAACCTGATCATGTCATACAAAAATAGCCATTGTATGCAGATAAAACTCATGATAGCTACACTCAGGGGCTAGAACTCATCAGCATGCCTATTTTTATCTAGATTCTTGTAATCAGGCATCAGATCTTGATATGATTGCTTTCCAAAAATAAAAATGAAGTAGTTAGCTCCCTTCATGATGATACTTGAAGACCTGTTAGTCCTTCCAGTCTAGCTGCCTCTTCCCTAGCACTTCAGGGTATAAAATCCTGCACCAGCTCCACCCCCACCCCCTCTGAACCCAGCTTTTACCACCATCCTCCAGCTCCTTCCCAAATCTGTCCAAACATGTTACAGGAAACATTCTAATCAGAATTTTGAATAAACTGATTAGGCATAACAAAGCTCTGATAAAATAACTATTTATCAAAGAAATACCATCAAAATCCAAAAGGAAATATACTTACCAGAAACTGTGCAAACCTGACAGACTAAGGGGTCCTCAGAGCAACGGTAGTACTAACGGTAACGGAATTAAACATGCGTGGGATGTGCATAAAGGAATCCTGTGCAGTAGGAATGGATCCTCAGAAGCTTAGCCAAAATTGGGTGGCGGAGCAGGTGGGGGAAGAGAGGTTGGTAGTTGGGAGGCGAGGATAGTGGAGGGCAGACTTATACGGTCTGTGCCAGAGCCAGAGATGGGAGGCGGGACTGGGGTTGGGAGGCAGGAAATACTGCTGGGCAGACTTGTACGGTCTGTGCCCTGAAAAAGGCAGGTACAAATCAAGGTAAGGTATACACATATGAGTTTATCTGTTGGGCAGACTGGATGGACCGTGCAGGTCTTTTTCTGCCGTCATCTACTATGTTACTATGTAACCGTGCTTATTGCATGCTAAAAAGGCAGTACCATTGGACACACTAAGGCAAATTGAAAACCGAGTTTGTTTGATGTGAGGGTAATATTATCATTGAAGAAATGTTTATAGACTAAAAAGTATTTTTTTTTAGATGTTGGTAGCTTGGATCTATGTGAAAGTGATTGCTACAATTGGTTTGGGTTCATCTCTAATCTATTTTGTATGGGTATACAACGTTTCTGAGATGGCGACCAATACTTGAAAAACAAGTTTAAGCTTCACTGCAGAATGTGCAGGAAACCTTTTAAAGTCCTTCTGTGTTTCGTACTTTAACAACTTCAAACAAACCCACAGATTGGAATGATTTGCATGAAGTATATATGAAACTGCACTCTTTTGCTATGATGTTCAAAGTTTACCCTGAGGAAGCCTTTGAAGATGGTGAAATGGGCCCGTTGGGTTTTGATGTCTAAAAAGATAAGTCATTCATTTTTCATGGCTGCATAGCTTTTTAACTGCTTGCACTGAAAATTAAATGATGTGTGTGTGGGGGGGGGGGGGGGGGGGGGGATGGTTAGGACTGATGAAAGAAAAAGAGGAACCTAAGGTTCAAGCAGACAAGAATTTCTATAGTCTGCATGATAAATCAACTTACGCATCCTGTTTTTCCTACATAAGCATACAACTGTGGAACGCACTACCAAAAGCCTTGAAAACCACGTGCGACCATCTACACTTCGGAGAACACTAAAATCTTACCTGTTTAAAAGGCACACCTCACCAATCCAACATAAATGTTGATCTCTGGAAAAAAAAAAAAATAAACATAACACAACCCTTCCAGCTACAATTCCCTTATGTGGCTATACCACATGAACTTTATCTTACCACAACTTCACTATGTATTTGTTTACACCGGAATCCGCAATCGCCTCTCCGGTACCATGTAAGCCACATTGAGCCTGCAAATAGGTAGGGAAATGTGGGATACAAATGTAACAAATAAATAATAAAGGTTACTATCCTTTTCCCCAATTTTTTTTATTAAAATTGTGAGTTTGTTTGATGTGAAAGTAATATTAATTGAAGAAAATTTGAAAAGTTTAGAGAATAAAGAGTATATTTTGTAGATGTTGGTAACCCAGATCTATGTGAAAATGTATTACAATTGGTTTGGGTTCATCTCTAATCCATTTTGTATGGGTACACATTTGGGCATCCCATGGTAATTCTGGGATCAGCGCGTGCCATACCCTCACTAAGAAAATATAAAATATTTTTTAGCACGGGGCATCTTTAGAGGCAGAGAGTAGGCGTGCCCTATGCTAATTGGGGGTTGGCGCAGGAGCCCTTGCCATCTAGTAAATAGGTGGTGGTAAGGACTCACTCACTAATGGCCACATACTAATTGGGAGATTAGCGCATGGCCATTAAGGGGGAAATTGAAATTGTGGCCATTTTACTGCCGTGCTAAAAGTGACCTCGTGTGTGGGAAAGCTTAAGAGCTGCATAGTGAAAGGGCCTCAAAAGTATATAAAGACCAGAAAATGAAGGGAAAGAACCAGGCATGAGAGTGAGTGTTCCAGAGAGTAAAAGGGTACATCCAGAAAGGAATTACTGATGTAAGAAGTCTGGGAGTATAGGAGACTTCTGAAGTAGAACATTAAGAGTAGTCAACATAATGATTCAGCCTCTTCTTCATTATCTATGGAGAAATTCAAACATCTATAAGGGGGGAAAGAAACATAACAAAAATAAATGTTGGTATTAAATTTTATTCAAAAATAGAAATAAAACAAGTTCCTGTGGTGCAACGTTTTGGAACAAATGAGAGAAGCAGATCGCTATTAATTTACCTATTTAATTCTGATTTTTCTTTTTTTACTATTCATTGCATTTAAACAAATTAGACAAGCATAAAACTGTATATAAAGCACAAAGTTTAACACTTCCAATCTTTAACATATGGACAAAATAAGAACCTGAAGAAAAACCCCAACCTGCAAATTATCAAGCACAGGAGCCCCCTTGGTGAACTCCCATACCTAGGAGGCTATCCTCATTGTGATTTTATGTCTGTAACAAATATCACTCTTTATTCTGTGAAAAAAAAATAGCATTGTTTTATATAGCTAAGGTCTGATTCTTAGGCATCCTGCATGTAATCCCCCATTATATTGGAGAGTAACTAAACTGATGAGAACCCTCCTAGAGTGCTGGGGGAAGGGAGTGAGATAAAGAGGAGAGCGAGTAGCCCAGCCCTAAGAGGAGTGTTTGTGGGGAAAGTTGCTGAGGGAAATCTTTCTTTCTATATTCTATTGAATGACAGTAGGGATGGAGTTGAAGTAATAAAATGTGTTGTGCAGAGCACATGGTCTTTGGTTGTCTTCATCCCCCCCCCCCCCAGGGCCGGTGCAATTGGTAAGCGAAGTAAGCATGGCAGGGGGCGCTGACCTCTGGAGGGCACACAAGCCATGCTTACTGCCGCTTACTAACCTCCCACAGCCCTCGTTTGCTGCGCCGTGTCGTCCTGGGGGGGGGGGGGGGTTAAATCTTTTATTTAATTCCATCGCAGTGGCTTGTCAGTGAAAGCCTGCCTGTCTCTAGCTTCCCTTTGTTCTGTCTCAGTGTCCCGCCCTCGCAGAAAGAGGACATGATGTTAGAAGAAGGCGGGACACTGAGAGGGAACAAAGGGAAGTCTAGAGATGGGCAGGGCTTTCACTGATGCGGCCACTGCGACAGAGGTAAATAAAAGATTTAAACCACGCAAGGCGGCAAGAACGAAAAGAGATGTTGGCGGAGAAGAGGGCGGGCAGGTGAGGGCTGGAGCAAGTCACTGGAATGAATGGGAGGGGAGGATGGAGGCAAGGAGAATCGCTGGACATGGAAGGGAGGGGAGGGAGGGCAGGGGAGAGAGGAGAATCGCTGGACATGGATGGGAGGGGATGGCAGGGCAGGGGAGAGAGGAGAAATCTCTGGACATGGAGGGGAGGGCAGGGCTCAGGGAGAGAGGAGAAATTGCTGGATATGGAGGGAAGGGCAGGGGAGAAGACAGGAGAGTTGCTAGACATGGGTGGATGGAGGGGAGGGCAGGGGAGAGGAGAGTTGCTGGACATGGATGGATGGAGGGGAGGGCAGGGGAGAGAAGAGAGTTTCAGGACATGGTTGGAGGGAGGGCAGGAGGAGAAATTCTGGACATGGATGGAGGGAAGACAGGAAGGAGATGCACATGGATGGAGGGGAGAGAGAAGAATTTCTGGATATGGATGGAAGGGAGGGAAGAGAAATGAATGAGATGAATATGAATGAAAGGGAGAGAGGAGAAATGCTGGACATGGATGGAGGAGGAGGAAAAATGCTGGACATGGATGGAGAAAATAGGCAGAAGCTGGATCCACTGGACAGTCAAGTCTGCGGAGGACCCAGCTTTTACTTATGGATGTAGGCAGAAATGAAGAAGAAAGGAGGAAAGTAAAGAAATAAATGGAAAGGAAGTCCTGGAAACGGAGTTAAGAGGACAGATAGCAGCAGAATCAGTTACTGGGCCAGCATGACCAGAAAAACAAAATCACCAGACAAGAAAGGTAGAAAAAAAATCATTGTATTTCATTTTAGTGTTTGGAATATGTCCAATTTGAGAATTTACATCTGCTATATTTTTTGCAATGCATAGCAATGTGTTTCCTTCTGTTTTTCTGGTATTGTGCTGCATGTAGAGTCTAGCTTCTAGGATTCCAGGTTAATTTTGGAAGAATTGAAGAGGGGCTATCTCTGTTCTGCATGTGTGACTGAAAGGCCAAGTATCTGAATAGGGATCTGTTGTCAGGTTCTGAGATTTTGATAAACATTTTTTTTTCAGAGTTGGAAAGACTGTCTGTTCTCCTAATTCCTGGTCTGTATACTAATTTGGTTTGTGTCATTTTGGGTATAATGGAGCTGTAACAGCTTACAGAAAATATTTATAATGAAAAAAAAAAAAAAGTTATTTTTCTTTTCTACTGGTGTAATGTTTTCAATGATGTCATGGCTGGTAAAAGGGGTGTGGTTATTGTGGGTGTGACTACTGTAGGGGCAGAGCCATAGTGATCCCGCCCCTGGATGGGTAGGAGCCGACTAATAAGCTGCAGGAGGGCGCCAGAAACCCTAGCACTGGCCCTGCTCCCCCCCCCCCGCCAGGACCCCTGTGGAGGAGTGGATGTCCTGGATAGGCCCTAACCTAAGTCTGAACTAAGTGGAAGTTTCTGCCAGTAAGAGCATTAACCCTGTGTTAGGTTTTCAAGGCAGACACTAGGTTCGTGAGCCCTTGGGCCACTGCCAAGGGGCAGCAGTGGCAGGCAAAACCACCCCACACCAGGAACAAGACAGAACTCAGACAGGAACAGCAAGACTTCACCTGCACTTAGCTGTCTTTCCCCAGGGGTTGAGACCCTTTCTGCTGGCGGCCGGCAGGACTTACAGGACAGGGCAAGAACTGGAGACCAACTGGGCTGAAGAGGGACTGAGGGTCAGAGGAGAAAGGAATATACATGGACAGCAAGGCAGGAAACTGGGCTAGGACTCACAGACAGACAATACCACACAAGGCAGGAAATGGACAAGCGAAAGGACGGGAACTGAAAGCTGCAAGCAGTCACAGAAACAGGGAACAAACACTGACAGACAAGAGACAGAACTGAAAGCTGCCAGGCAGCCACTGAACAAGAAACACAGACAAACAGAAACTAAACACAGAAAGACAAACAAGGAACAAGACTAGGAAACAAACAATAACCCTAAGCTAAACTACACACAGACTAACTAGAACCAGACAAGAAACTAGAATAAAAACCAGACTAGGCAGAAGTGCAACAAGCACCAACAACCAGGGCCTTAGGCGATGCAAAGGCAAAGGCAGAAGCTTCCAGGTGGCTAATAAAGGCCACATACAAGGGAGTTCACCAGGTAAGGGTGCTGCTAAGTTCCAAAACTCCCAAGACAATCTGGGAGGCTGGAAGATCCAGACTGGACCGACCTGACTTCTGGAACTTGGGAAACAGCACACAGACAATCCAATGCAGCCACCAGGTCTGGCCACCAGGTGTCGAGATAACTGAGAGCCTGAAACATGGGCACGATCGTGACACCTTGGAGTGGAGGAGTGCTCCTGGTGGGAAGGAGGTGACTCAGTCCAGGAGCAAGAACAGGGAAGGAGCCTATTTGGTGCCAAAGGCAGTAGGCCTGAAAGGTACACCTTTGGGAGCGTAGACAAGGAGGTCTGGTCCTAAGAGGAGACAGCTTGCTGCAAAAGTGCTGCAGGCACAGCTTGGATTATTCTGTCCAGAAGGATGGGTACTGGACTAGAGGATTTATAAATGGACTGCTAAATTGCACCAAAGTCTTGAACTGGCACTTCACTAAGTCCAGTGGTGTGCTGGAACCGGCTTGCAAGAGCCGGTTGTTAAATTTATTGGCATCTTGCGAACCGGTTGTTTACCGAGTACGAGCCAGCTTGCCTCTCCTCTCCCAACCCCGAGAGCTACAGGCTCCCCCACTCCGCAGGTCGTTCATCATCTCCGGCAGCACCGGCATTGAAAGCAGCAGGCTCGGCTCGACTCCAGCCTTCCCTCGCATGGTTCCGCCCTCGCGGAAACAGGAAATACATCAGAAGAGGGCGGAACCATGCGAGGGAAGGCATGCTGGCGCCATGACTCGAGGAAAAATACAATATTTAAAGGCAGGGCGGCGGCAGGAATGAAACGAGGGCTATCAGGGAGCTGAGGGCAGACAGGAGATGATGGACGACCTGGAGAGCGGGGGATCGGGAATCGGGGGGCGGGGGCTGGAAGAAGGCAGGAAATGTCTGGCGTTGAGTAGGGAAGGGGCTAGAAGGGAGATGGTTGACATGGGCTGCTGGAGGGGGAGGCTGGAAGGAGATGGTTAACATGGGTGGATGAAGGGGAGGGCAGGGGGAGAAGAGGGTTGCTGGACATGGGGGATGGAGGGGATGGCAGGGGAGAGGAGAGTTGCTGGACATGGGTGAATGGAGGGGAGGGCAGGGGGGAGAGGAGGGTTGCTGGACATGGGTGGATGGAGAGGAGGGCAGGAGGAAGAGGAGGGTTGCTGGACATGGATGGGTGGATGGAGGGGAGGGCAGGGGATAGGAGGGTTGCTGGACATGGATGGAAGAGAGGGAAGAGAGAGAGAAATGCTGGACATGGATGGAGGGAGGGAAGAGTGAGGAAGGAGATGAGATGAGGGAAAAGGAAAGAGAGAAAAACTGCACATGGATGAAGAAAATAGGCAGAAGCTGGATCCACTGGACAGTCAAGTCTGTGGAGGACCCAGCTTTTACTTATGGATGTAGGGCAAGAAATGAAGAAGAAAGGTGGAAAGTAAAGAAATAAATGGAAAGGAAACCCTGGAAACGGAGTTAAGAGGACGGATAGCAACAGGATCGGATACTGGGCCAGCACGATCAGAAAAACAAAGTCATCAGACAACAAAGGTAGAAAAAAAATCATGTTATTTTCATTACAGTGTTTGGAATATGTCCACTTTGAGAATCAGGTGCTCAACATTAAAAGTTTATATTTATTTACTTATTTATGGCATTTTATCGCACTTTAAACATGAATTAGATTGGAACCTGGGATCATTTACATTTTTTTCCTGGAGTAATGCATTGCCCCCCCCCCCCAGGCTCACTCCCCGGCTATAGCCAGCTCTGCAATTTGGGGGGGGGGGGGGGCGCAGAGGTGGACCGGGGAGAGAGTCTGTTGTTAAACATTTACCAGCACACCACTGACTAAGTCCATATACTTCATTCAAAATTTGCAACAGAAATGGGTGTCTAGGAGGGTTGTAGGGGTTAACTTTTAGTGTTAGGGAAAATAATGTGTAACTAATGTTAAAATGTTAAAAAAAGAAGGCTCAAATTCAATACAAAAAAAAGATGGTTCAGCAAATGAACAGAAGTGTTCTGTTCATTTGCTGAACCATCTTTTTTTGTATTGAATTTGATTCTTTTTGTGTTTATTTAATGCTTATTTGTTCAATAAATGTATTTGAAATTACAATAAAAAAATTGCAACAGAAATGACTCTTAATTTAACCACAGGTGAGACTACTGGCATGCCCCCTCATGCAGTCATAACTGCTTACATGCCTTGCTCCAAATGCCTTTAGCATGGGCCAGGATAGGACTGGAATACCCAAGCTCACATATGATGATTAGCATTTGAGAGAGTAGCCAAAAAAAAAAAGAAAGAAAAGGAGATCCATACTCCCCAAATAACACCTCGCTAATGCCACCCAGGATTGAGAGGGCTGTCTTCCAAATCTTTTCCCTCAGTTACTATCTGAAGCACCTTGCCATCTTTGGCATATACAAAATTTGTAATTTAATTCAAGATATTTTAATGGCAAATACAACTTTACATTTGACCATTCACGGTCTTGAAAACCATTTGCAAGGCATATAGAACTAAATACAACAGAGATGGTAATATATTCACTTTAAATAGGTTAATATGTCTTGCAGATGAAACATTTAAATCTTTCTAGGCTTTGGACAATGAAAATTATCTCCGTTTTCCTTTTCTTACCAATAAGCACAATTGTGGTATTTGTCAAGTTATCCGTCATTCTCTCCCAGTGTTCTTGCAAATAGTTAAACTTCAAACACTTTAGGGCTAGACACTTCTGGAACTTCTTGTATAAGTCATGGTGGTCTCTATTGGGACCTTATATTTTCCCTGCATGGAGTTTTCCACTGCATTGTAGGCCGTGCAAGTGAAGTTGGGACAGACAGCATCAGCACTGCCTCAGCCAAACACCAGCAGTCATATCTTGGCCATTTAAATTCAAACTCCTCTTTTCCATCTAGTCCCTTATAAGGATAAGTACAAATGAAGAACTTTCTACAAAAATGGTATGGGATTTGCGTTGCAAACCGTATGAGGAGAGACTTGCCGACCAGAACATGTATACCTTGGAGGAAAGGAGAAACAGGGGTGACATGATACAGACGTTCAATATTTGAAAGGTATTAATCTGCAAGCAACCTTTTCCGGAGACAGGAAGATGGTAGAACTAGAGAACATGAATTGAGGTTAAAGGAGGGCAGACTCAGAAGTAATGTCAGGAAAAGTCTGCTCAGTGTGCTGCTGCGGCTCGAAAAGCAAATAGAATGATAGGTGGTGTTAGGAAAGGTATGGAAAACAGGTGTGGGATTTTATAATGCCGTTATATCGCTCCATGGTGCGACCGCACCTTGAGTATTGTGTTCAATTCTGGTCACCGCATCTCAAGAAAGATATAGTGGAATTGGAAAAGGTGCAGCGAAGGGCGACTAAAATGATAGCGGGGATGGGATGACTTCTCTAAGGAGGTTAGGGATTTTCTGCTTGGAGAAGAGACGGCTGAGGGGAGACACGATAGAGGTATATAAAATAATGAGTGGAGTGGAACAGGTGGATGTGAAGCGTCTGTTCACGCTTTCCAAAAATACTAGGACTAGGGGGCATGCGATGAAACTACAGTGTAGTAAATTTAAAACAAATTGGAGAAAATTTTTCTTCACCCAACGCGTAATTAAACTCTGGAATTCGTTGCCGGAGAACGTGGTGAAGGCGGTTAGCTTGGCAGAGTTTAAAAAGGGGTTAGACGTTTCCAAACTCATAAACCGCTACTAAATGGATTGGGAAAAATCCACAATTCCAGGAATAACATGTATAGAATGCTTGTATGTTGGGAAGCTTGCCAGGTGCCCTTGGCCTGGTTGACCGCTGTCGTGGACAGGATGCTGGGCTCAATGGACCCTTGGTCTTTTCCCAGTGTGGCATTACTTATGTACTTATGTAAATATTTTTTCACAGAGAGGGTGGTGGATACATGGAATGCCCTCCCATGGGAGGTGTTGGAGATGAATACAGTAATGGAATTCAAACATGCTTGGGATAAACACAAAGGAATCCTGTTTAGAAGGAATGGATCTACGTAATCTTAGCGGAGATTGGGTGGCAACACTGGTAATTGGGAATCAAAACCAGTGTGGGAAGACTTCTACAGTCTACGTCCTGATCATGACTGAATAGATATGGATGGGCTGGAGTGTAAATTTGAAGGGGCTTCGACATTAGTTTCAGAACGTTTAGTACAAGAAGAGTGCTGGGCATACTTTTACGGTCTGTACCCTGAGAATGGCAAGGACAAATCAAACTCAGGTATACATATAAAGTATCACATACCATGTAAAATGAGTTTATCTTGGGCAGACTGGATGGACCATACAGGTCTTTATCTGCTGTCATTTACTATGTTACTATGTTACTTTATCCCCCTCAGCTCTCAGAGCAAGGCCCTTACCCATCACAAATTATTTCTGTAATAGTGTTTTGTGCTTCTTCTCTCACCGCTCTTACCAGAAGAGATCCTACTTTATTACCAAGTTCATAACATTTTTGCGTTGTATATTTATGTACCTTTTCTGTTTTTCCAACTTGTAAAGCACACAACTTATCCTTTGCCTGCTGTAGCCTTGCTCTGGTCTTTTTACACCACAACCATTTATGCTGGCTTTTCAAGCCATGAGATCTCAGCTTCTAACAAATTTCTGCTCCTCTAATCTAGCTCTCATCAAATGATTGTAATATGTAATGATCTTACCGCTGAACACTGCCTTGAATGATTACCAGCGGAGGACTGGACATAGTTGTCAGGTTATGGTGATGTTTAAAGTCAGCTATGATACCTAGGATTAGTGCTCCAAATCTCCTACTCCTGAATGAATACAGAGTCTCCAAATGCTGTCTGAACTCTTTCCCTGTTCTGGTCTGAAAGTGAGGATTACTATGTAGGGGTTCAATAAAGCAGAAGACAAAATATCACAGTCTATAACCCTGGCCAAAGAACACAAAAATAATACAACCAGCTAAAGAAGTTTGTGTGTGGGTGAGTGGGGGGGGGGGGGGGGGGGGGGTGGAGATACGTCCAGCCCCGGCTAGTTCAATATTTCTCTCTTCACATATCAACTTGAGACCTTGCACAAAAGCGCTAATCCTCTTTGCCATCCTAGGCCCCCTTCCTGTCTGGGAAGATCTATCTAGACAAGAATTTATGCACATATCCCAATCACTACCACTGAGCCTAAGCCAAGCTGAAAAGACATTTTATTCTTGTACCAGTTCTTCATTAAAAGGCCTTATTTAGGGACATACACATTTGAGATTTAGTGAGTTCAGTGTGCAATCTAGAAAAAAAATTAGCCTCTGTTGTCCTGCATCTTTTCACTGCCATTGAACTAGATTTGAGATAAGGATACAAACTCCTTCGCCTCCTGTATTCACAACTTAGTATGTTTGTGCAATTTTTGATGTCATATAGCCAATGCATGTTCTTCCCCTTGAGAAACTGGAAGATCATCATCTTTTTATAGAAGGGACATCCCTGACTTTTAATTTCAACTTTTTATTGATGACAATTTGAAAGAAACATATCCAACAATATGAGTGTACAGAACTTCAAATATCAAATGTACACAATAAAAACATCATATTAAGGCAGTCATCAAACTTTTAACAATTCCCCCCCCCCCCCCATTCCACCCCTACCCTCTCTTTTTAAGTTCAAGAATTTTTATTAATGACAACATCAATGACATAAATGCACCATAAGTCAGCAAAAATCTCCGGTACATTTGATTCTCTACAATAGAACCCCTCAGGTACATTCCATCCTTAAGTTTTAACATTTTGTTTCTCCTCCCTACTCCATTGATTGTACCTTACCAGCAGTTTTATTATAAACCATACAAATTTGGCATCTTCACTATTAAATATACCAAAAATCAAACTTAAACTATATCCACGGAGTCAAAATAAGAAACCATCATGCATCATTATAGGAATAGCCCCAGTCCTTTACCTCAATGTTATGTATCTTTCTTTAATGTGGAGCAATCCCAAACAAACGAGTCACCACACCCTTGTGCCCCATTAATCAAATCCCCAACATTCCCTTGGACAAGTATTTTTATGTTGTAATTTGCCATTGATATACTTAACCCCCTTAACCCCCCCCCTCCTGCTTCCCCTCCCACCCCTCCGTCCCATTCTACCCTACCTATCGTAGGAATCAGATGTATTGTCTTATGTGTGTGTGGTTGTAGCAGCAGGATATTCTTTCTTAGGATGTGTGGCATCCCAGCAGATTCACAACGTATTAAGAATATGGCTTCTACCTTTCTGTATTAGAGTCCCCAAGAGTGGGCCCCAAACTAAGGAAGCGCTTTTTACATTTGCAAGATCCTCTTGCCTCACGCGCTTACATCCCTGACTTTAATTGCCATATTAAACATTCCAAACATATTTGTCACCACTAAGACAGGAGTTTAATTTCTATTTCAATGAGCCTCATTCCGAGAGCTGATGAAATAATGTGCACATGCTGCAGAACCAAAATAGTTTTTCCATTTTTTTCCTATCCACTATTCCAGAACCAGTAACACCCAACCCTTTTTTAATGCAATAAAACAATATTCCCCAACCATAACTAACCTCAATCCCTCACAAATATTACATCCTCAACTCAGGGGCATAGCCAGACCTCACGGTGGGAGGGGTCCAGAGCCTGAGGTTGGGGGCACATTTTGAGTGCCGCCCCACCACCCCTCCACCGTCACGTCTCACCTCCTCGCCCCCCCCCACCGCCTCGTCTCGCCTCCTTGCCGCTTCCCCTCACAAACAAATACCTTTGCTGGCAGGGGGTCCCCAACCCCCCAGCCGAAGCTTTCTTCAGCGCCAGTCTCTGGCACAGCCGTGTTCGCTGCCTGCCGTGCACAGGAGGAGCAAGAAGAAAGAAGAGCAGAGGCAGGCAGCGAACGCGGCTGCGCCGGAGACCGGCACCAAAGAAGGCTTCATCTGGCGGGGGCTGGGGATCCCCGCCAGCCAACCAGGGGCCCAGATTAAATTTGCGGGGCCCAGGCCCCCATGGCCCCCCATAGCTACGCCCTGCCCCAACTGTTCCTCTTGGATTGAGGAGAATCTGCCCACTCAGTGAGTATATACTGTACATACCGGTCAAATTCAAAGCGAGTTAAGTTGGCAGAAGCTCCTGCCCGCTTAAATTGCACACAACGTCCAGTCGCTGATAGTCAGCACTTATCTGGGCAGTGCTGCTGAATATCAGCTCTGACCAACCGTTAGAAAATGGTCAGGAGAAGGGTCCTTTGGAGGTGGAATTGGAAGGAGCCAGCAACTCTGTGAGTGCCACTAATATTCAATGCCAGCACCTGCATAGCATCTGGGTACTGCCTGAAGTGCGCTGATTCCCCTTTCCTCCTCTTCCCTCCCAGATCATCACCAAAGTCTTTTCTGATCCCCCAAACCACCCTTCCCCTCGAACATCAACACCATCTCCCCAGGACAGGGCTGCTGAGAGACAAAGGCGGGCCTGCTTCTGCCCCCACTAGGCTGCTGCCCCCCCCCCCCCCCCAGTCACTTACTGCATCTGCTCTCTCCCTCGGTCTTTCTCCTGCTTCTGTGTGCCGGGACCCGGTTTATCACTTTAACGCAGCTCTGACACAGGTCCTTCTTACTGCCTCGTCCCCTCCCGCCTATGCGGAGACAGGAAGTACTTCACACAGGAGGAGGCGGATGAGGCAGGAAGAAGGACCTGTGGTGTTAGGGTTACCATATGGCTCCAGAAAAAGGAGGACGGATTGAGCCAGCCGGGTTTTACTTCCATTGATTTCCATTGAAAGCAATGGAAGTAAAACCCGGCTGGCTCAATTACTTCCATTGAAAGCATTGCTTTCCATTGAAAGCAATGGAAGTAAAACCCGGCTGGCTCAATCCGTCCTCCTTTTTCTGGAGCCATATGGTAACCCTATGTGGTGTCAGAATTGTGATAATGCATTATTGCAATAACATGGGCCTGGCACACAGGAGTAGAGAGACAGACCAAGGGAGCAGAACCTTTTGCCTGTGTGCCTGTGTGCCTGCCTGCCACCGGAAGCCTTGTCAGTGCTGGGCCCCTGCTTCCCTGAACCCCGTTTTGTACTTATGGAGGCGTATTTTCAAAGCACTTAGCCTCACAAAGTTCCATAGGTTACTATAGAACTTTGTAAGTCTAAGTGCTTTGAAAATGAGCCCCATAGGCTCTTCCTTCCACTTAGTATTGCCATAGTCTAAATACACCCATATAAAACAGAGGGAAAAAGCAAAAGAAAAATCAGTGTGAAGTGTGGATCCTTCAGTAGATTGAACTTGACAAAGCACCTCATGAACAACTCCAGAGGAATTAAAATTAATGGGTTAGGAGGCAGTGTCCTATTGTGGATTAAGAACAGATTAAAAGATGGAAAACAAGAGTAGGTTTAAATGCTCATTATTCTTAATGGAGAAGGGTTAATAATGGGGTTCCTCAGAGTCTGTGCTGGGAGTGCTGCTTTTTAATATTTTATAAATGACCTGGAAACAGGAATCATGAGCAAGTGATCAAACTTGATAACCACACAAAGTTATTCAAAGATTATGAGATTGGGAGACTGGGCATCCAAACAGCAGATGTCCTTTAATGTGAACAAGTGCACGTGGAAAAGAGAAACCCCAACTAAAGCTACATGATACAAGGTTCCACATTAGGAGTCACAGCTAAGGAATAGAGTCATTATTGATGATATTTGAAAACCCTTTGCTCAGTGTGCAGCGGCGGCTAAGAAAGCAAATAGAATGTTAGGTATTATTGGGAAAGGAATGGAGACAAAACTGAGAATATTTATAAAGCCTTTGTATTGCTTCATGGTATGACGCACCTCGAATATTGTGTGCAATCATGGTCACCATATCTCAAAAAGATATAGTGGAATTAGAAAAGGTACAGAGAAGGCAACAAAAATTATAAAAAGGGATGTGAGGCATATAAAATAATGAATGGAGTGGAACAGGTGGATGTGAAGCGTCTGTTCACGCTTTCCAAAAATACTAGGACTAGGGGGCATGCGATGAAACTACAGTTTAGTAAATTTAAAACAAATCGGAGAAAAGTTTCTTCACCCAACGCATAATTAAACTCTGGAATTCATTGCCGGAGAACGTGGTGAAGGCAGTTAGCTTGGCAGAGTTTAAAAAGGGGTTAGATGGTTTCCTAAAGGCCAAGTCCATAAACCACTACTAAATGGACTTGGGAAAATCCACTATTCCAGGAATAACATATATAGAATATTGTACGTTTGGGAAGCTCCCAGTTGCCCTTGGCCTGGATTGGCCGCTGTCGTGGACAGGATGCTGGGCTCGATGGACACTTGGTCTTTTCCCAGTGTGGCATTACTTATGTACTTATGTTCCCTATAAAGAAAGGCTAAAGTGGTAGGACTCTTTGGCTTGAAGAAGAGATTGCTGGTCTATAAATCATGAATGGATAGATATGAATCATTTGTTTACTCTTTCCAGAAGGAGGGGACACCAATGAAACTACTAAGTAGCAGATTTAAGACAAATCAGAGAAAATAGTTCTTCACTCAACACGTTATTAAGTTCTGGAATTGGTTGCCAGAGAGTTTGGTAAATGCAGTTAGCTTAGCAGGGTTTAAAAAAGGTTTAGACACGTTTCTACAAGAAACGTCCATAAGCCTTTATTAAGATTGCTTGGGAAAATTCACTGCTTATTCCTGGGATAAGTAGCTTAGAATCTGTTTTATTCTTTTGGGATCTTGCCAGGTACTTGTGACCTGCTTTGGCCACTGCTGGAAACAGGATACTGAACTTGATGGACCTTCTATCTGTCCCAGTATGGTTGATGATAGTTATGTACTTAGTTCAGTCTTTGTGTTAAGCCTGACCAGTTGAAAAGTATGGCTATAGTTTTCAGTGTAAACAAACAAAGGGTGGAAGAATTCAAACAAAGGGTTCCCAGATAACCAATAAAAGCAAAAGCCACAAGTCCAAAAGCTTCTAAAACATATAGGGCCTTATTCTATAAAGGTTATGCTCCTAAATTTACGCTCCTAAAATTTATGCTCCTAATTTATGAGCATAATTTACGCTCCTAAATTTATGCTCCTATATTTTGAGCATAATCTATTTGGGATTATAGAATATACTCATAATTTAGGAGCATAACTTTTCTAGAATAAGGCCCATAGTGGTTTATTCTCCAATGGTAAAATACAAGATGTGTTGACATATCTGATCCAACATGAGCCGTGTTTTGGCTACAGGCCTTCTTCAGGGGTCCTTGCTGTGAGCTACACTAAAAAAACAGGAATAACAATAAAAACCAGGAGAACAGCTCTAAATCAAACAGTGTGAATACACAACAGAGTATGCTGAGAGCAGCATACAAATCCGTAGACTATTTATGGCACCAAAGCTAACCGACAATTGATTTAGGGCTGTTCTCCTGGTTTTTATTGTTATTCCTGTTTTTTAGCATTGCTCAGGAAGACCCCTGAAGAATGCCTGTAGCCGAAACATGGCCCATGGTGGGTCAGATGTGTCAACCCATCTTATATTTACCATTGGAGAATAAACAACTATCAGGCTCATTTTTGAAAGAGATGGACGTCCATCTTTCGACATAAATCAGCACTTGGATGTCCATCTCTCAGAGACGTCCAAATCGGTATAATCAAAACCCGATTTTGGACGTCTCTAGCAGAAGTCCGTTGCAAGGACGTCCAAATCCAGGGGGGCGTATCGGAGGCGTGGTGAAGGCGGGACTTGGGTGTGCCTAAGACTTGGACGTCTTTCAGCCATATTGGAAAAAAGCAGAGGCGTCCAAGACTAAAACTTGGACGTTTTCACTCGGACCTGTTTTTATTACAAATAAGGCACAAAAAGGTGCCCGAAATGACCAGATGACCATGGAGGGAATCGGGGATGACATCCCGTTACTCCCCCAGTGGTCACTAACTCCCTCCTACCCTTAACATCATTAAAATATTATGTGCCAGCCTCAGATGTCATATACTACTCTGGTCCATGACAGGGCATGCAGGTCCCTGGAGCAGTTTTAGTGGGTGCAGTGCACTTCAGACAGGTGGACCCAGGCCCATACCCCTCTACCTGTTACATTTGTGGAGGAAACAGCGAGCCCTCCAAAACCCACATATAAGTACCCCTTCACCCGTAAGAGCTATGGTAGTGGTGTACAGTTGGGGGTAGTGGGTTTTGGGGGGGCTCAGCACACAAGGTAAGGGAGCTATGAACCTGGGAGCATTTTATGAAGTCCACTGCAGTGCCCCACTGCTGTCCTGGCATGTCAGGAGGACCAGTGTACTACAAATGTTGGCTCCTCCCACATCCAAATGGCTTGCATTTGGACGTTTTAGACTTGGACATCTTTGGTTTTGAAATTCGCTGAAAATCAAAAACGTCCAAATCCAAGGACGCCCATCTTTTTTTCCCGCTTCCGAATTTGGACGTTTTACAAAGATGTCCAAATTCCGACGTAGACGTTTCTTTTGAAAATGCCCCTCCACTTGTTTTAGAAGCTTTTGGACTTCTGGTTTTTGCTTTTACTGATTATCTAAGATCCCCCTTTTTTTTTGTTTGCTTCACTTTTTGTAGAAGCACTGCTTTCTCCCTCCTCCCCCTTATTTTGGCTTTATAGTATTCAGTGTTCCAGCGTCCTAAGTTGCAGATCAAAACCACAGATATGTTAGTGTTAATCATTTTCTGAAAGTTCTACTCTGACTAGATGGATGAGGGATGTGCGCTAGATATAATCTACTTGGACTTCAGCAAAGCCTTTGATACGGTCCCCCACTGTCACAACTGTCAGGAATGGTGAGCCCTTGGACCAAAGCTGGAGCTTTGGCAGACAAATCACCTGGGCTGGCACAGGCAGGAATCAGAACAGACTGGACTAGGATAAACTAACAGACTCAACAAGGCAGGACAGAGGTAACTAAACACAATGGACAACACAGAACTGGATCCAGACGAGGCAAGGAAAAGAGGCAAGGGCCAGAACTGGAACCCAGACAGAACAAGGCAAGAGATTAAACTGGGACTGGGACCTAGAAATGCAAGACAAGGCAAAACACGGAAATAGATTAAAACTGGGTCCAGAAAAGGGCAAGATAAGGACAAGGCAAGGACTGGATCCGGACAGGACTAGACTGAAAGAGATAAGACAAAGCACAGCTAGACAGGCAAGACGGGTAGGCTAGGCAACAAGAATAACGAAGCAAGACAATAAACAAGGCAGAGACAGATTCAGGATTCTCAAACAGGCTTGACTGGAACAGGATTCAGGATCCTCAAACAGGCTTGGCTGGAACAAAATTCAGGATTCTCAAACAGGCTTGGCTGGAACAGGATTCAAGATTCTCAAGCAGGCTTGCTGGAACCGGAATCTGGAATGGGCTTGGCTGGAACCGGATTCTGGAACGGGCTTGGCTTAGCTTGGCTGGAACTGGATACTGAAAGGGACTTTGCTTGGCTTGACTCGAACAGGATACTGAAAGGGACTTGGCTCAGCAGGAAACCACCACGGTTGAGACTGATGGTCCACCTTTTGGACTGTGTCTATCAAGCGAGCATGATTCCGGTTTGATCTGATTAAGTTCTCCGGATGACGCGATAAGAGCGAAACACAAGCTGTGTTGAGAACAAGAGGGATGAGAGATCGATCAGCTGGTGAACAGTTCCATTTAATTTTAACTGATTCACCTTCACTTTAAGTTGGATTTACACTAATGCAATGATGGCAGTCCACTGAAGAACACTCAACAGTGACCGAACAGGAAAAACTACAGATTCAGCCCCAAGCTAAGTGCCAATTCAAGCAAGTCATAGCTACTATAGGGTATAGTTACCATAATATCTATTAATAAATTAGTAAGCACGGAGTGAGGGAGGGCTGAAGTGCAATGATGTGAGGTTCAATGTGTTGCTATTCAGTGGTCCAGTCTATGCAACATGTGTGTTACTGAGCACTTATTAATCATTATTTGATGATCATGATTTCACTCTAATTTTGTATATAAAAAATAATAATAAAATTTTCACAGCATACAAAAAATATATAAAAAGAACATTAGAGCAAAACAACGATTTCTAAGAGGTATACGGTAATTTGAAACCAGAACATTGTGTTACTCCGTGATTTTTACAGTTAAAATTTAATGCCAAGAAGTGTAGAGTGATGCACTTGGGGTGCAGAAACTCGAAAGAGAGTTACCGGATAGGAGGGGAGAGATTAGTAAGCTCGACTCAGGAGAGAGACCTTGGGGTGTTGGTGTCTGAGATCTAAAGGTGAAGAAACAATGCGACAAGGCGACGGCCGTGGCCAGAAGGATGCTAGGCTGCATAGAGAGGGGCATAACCACAGAAGAAAGGAGATGTTTATGCTCTCTACAGTCGTTGGTGAGGCCCCACTTGGAGTATTGTGTTCAGTTTTGGAGGCCGTATCTTGCTAAAGATGTAAAAAGACTGGAAGCGGTGCAAAGAAAAACTACAAAAATGGTATGGATTTGCGTTGCAAACCGTACGAGGAGACACTTGCTGAACTGAACATGTATACCTTGGGAAAGGAGAAACAGGGTGAAATGATACAGTCGTTCAATATTTGAAAGGTATTAATCCGCAGATTAACCTTTTGTGGAGACAGGAATGCGGTAGAACTAGAGGACATGAATTGAGGTTGAAGGGAGGGCAGAGAAGCTACTGTCAGGAAGTACTTTTTCATGGAGAGGGTGGTGGATATGTGGAATGCCCTCCCGTGGGGGGGGGGTGGAGATGAAAATGGTAATGGAATTCAAACGTGTGGGATAAACACAAAGGAATCCTGTTTAGAAGGAATGGTTCCATGGAATCTTAGCGGAGATTGGGTGGCGACGCCGGCAATTGGGAAACAAAACGGGAGCTGGGCAGACTTCTACGGTCAACACCCTGATCGTGACTGAATAGATAGGGATGGGCTGGAGTGTAAATTTTTAAGGGGCTTCGAAGTTAGCTTCAGAACTTAGTACAAGAACAGTACTGGGCAGACTTCTACAGTCGTGCCCTGAGAAAGGCAAGGACAAATCAGACTCGGGTCTACATATAAAGTATCACATACCATGTAAAATGAGTTTATCTTGTTGGGCAGACTGGATGGACCGCACAGGTCTTTATCTGCCATCATTTACTATGTTACTATATTACTATGACTAATGCAAGGACTCCACATCCCTGTTGTGCTAAAGACTTTTCTCCGCCTCCTAGGACACTTGTAATCGGATGGAATAAAGTAGAATGTATGGTACAGTGGTGATTGCAGCAGTTTTTTTTTCCCCAGTTCATTGAACTCTTGGCATTTCCTCTGCAGCTGCACCAGAAAATTCTGAACAATGCAGATATGTGTTCTAATCCCCTGATTTACTTGTTGCTCCACAATGCAAACTTTGTTTTCACTTACGCTAGCTCAGTGGCTGGTATAAATGCTCACGCCTAACTGTAGGCAGTTAGGTGTGTAAATGCCAGTATTCTCTAAATTGAATGTGCTGGTGCTGGGCACTCCTGTAACCCACCCATACCCCTTCCAGACCCACACCCACCTGCAGTTAAGCACAATAGTTTTATATTAAATCTGTTGATTGAACTTGGAATATTGCACACGGTACATACATAGCATACTCATCAATCAAAGTATAAATTTTCACAATTGAACCCCTTTTGATAATACCTAAACATGCCCTGTGAAGGAACTGGAAGTAAACAGCTACAACAAAAGAAAAATCCACTAGAAAGCTATACTTCCCAACAGCTAGTCTATTAGTTCCAATTCCACCCAAAACACATTCTCTATCCCTCTAGCCCCCACAAAACAACAAAATACATCTGTGACAAAGAAGATGGCATGGAAGTCCCTCCCCCCATGGAATTAAAGAACTAAAATGAATTAAGCGTCTTTGAGCCTAGGGGTATATTACCTCCCAAATAGACATGAAAACCTTTTATGCATACCATTTAGACTATTGACCAATGGCAGCTGCACATGTGAGGTGTATATTCAGCTGGCAGCAATCAGCATTTTTTGGACGATGGTGGCAGCATTGATATCTGGGTTTGTGCATCCGGCTATCGTTATCTAGTTGAGGAGCCCTTCTACCAAGCTGCGGTAAAAGCAGCTTTGCGGTGGCATCAGTGCTTGGAATTGGCGGCGCCAAGGCCCCTTTTACTTCAGCGGAGTTTAAAAAAAAAGAAAGGCAATGGCTGATGGTAACTTACCATGTGGCCATTTCCTGGGGGAGCCCTTACTGTCTCTATTTAGGAAGCAGTAAGGCTCCCGTGCTAACCCAGCGGTAAAATACAAAATATTTCCAGTCACACCACAAATGGTGCGCGCTGGTGTGGCACTACTTGGTTGATTCATAGACCTGGGGAAAGGTTACCTGTACAAAGAAAACCAAGAATCAACTCCTAAATAATACTCATTTCCAGGAGAAAATTTGACTGTTATAGAAGTGAAATACATAATTTTATGCAGAATTCACTTATCTGTTATTGTAAAAAAAAATGTTGGTTCTGGTTACTTTAAGCACAAGAGTTTTCTGAGCTGTGAAAGAAGTTTCCATGTAGTTTACTGTTCAATGAGGCGGAAGAATCAATTGAGTGAACATTTTTTTGTTCTGCTGTGCACCTCTGTTAACCAAGATTCTATGGAACTTTTATAGTTGAACTAATCCAAATAAGTAAACCATTTAAAGTAGAATAAACATATTCATTGGTCATCTTTTCATTAACCTATGTCTGAAATCCTTACAAATCTTCCTTTTGAATGTAATATCTTTTCTTTGAAAGAATCTTACCTATTTTCCCTCTCGAGTTTTTAAAGAGAACTTTAGGAGAGGTTAGAAGCTCTCCTCTTGTCTTTAAAAGGAACACTGCCTGAGGTAACTTTATTAGGCCACCGGTGACACATTCAAATCCTATTCAGATACATGTAGGACAGAATCTGTTCCTGAGAACAGGGGGGTGGGACTTGCATAAGGGACAGGTGCCTGAGTCTGAGACCTGTATTTAGTAGCCTTTGAGGAGTGAAAGAGGTTTGGTGGAAAGCCCTTGGGAAGTCCAGTTTAATTAGAGACCTGCTTTTGAAATCTAGAGTGCATGGGGCAGATATTGCTAATCTTTTCCCTATGGTAGAGACCGAGTTGAAGTGATGTGGCTTCTGATATTTTGGTGCTCTGCATCTTTTCTACTTTTCACCCTGTCCATTATTTAACGAACTTTCAGTAAATGTCTGGGATTCAGAACAGACACCTGCTCTGGACTGTGTCTTTATTCATTTTTTTTAGAGTGGTGAGTGAGAGGATTGAACAGTCTCTAGCCAGCAGCTTCTCAACAAAACACAGGTGCATTCTCAAGATCCCACATACCAGCAGCTATGCTTGGGTGTGGAGTGAGCTGCAGGCCCTGAAGTGTGTGTCTCAGTTTCTTTTCAGGGTGGGGGCCCTGAATGGTGTAGGCCATGAGGACTACCCAAGGTCATTATTCAGTAAGTAGGGGGACACTGTCACTTAAAAAATAGATATAGTAATTAATTCATATTCACAGCAAGTTCTTGCAACTTCCCTTCTCATTTCTTGGCTTTGCTACCACTGAGCAGTCATCCATTAGCCAAATAACCCAGGTGAATGATAAGTGCACTAAATTATTCAGAAAGCTATTTGCTTGGAAATCTCTTTTTGGATTCAAATTGTATCTAGATTGTTTTTACTAGGGCTTTCATGGCAGGCATAAGTTGTTGCTTTTGGTTGAGATTTCATTGAACCTTTCTTGTATGTGTAGAGAGTTTATGCCTGTAACTGTCCCCAACACTCTTGTTCTTAAACGTTACCTTTAGTCTCTCATGCATGCCAGAATGTACTGGAATACCGACAACCTATTTTATTTTTTAATTTTTAGTCCACGGGAGGGGCATTTTCGATATGATGTCTAAGTTCACTTTGGACATTTTACAAAAAATGTCCAAAATCTGAATAGGAAAGAAGGTCATTTTCAAAAAAGAAAAACGTCTATCTTTTGTTTTCGAAAATACTGTTTTGAACAAGGTTTTGTGATTTGAACATTTTTTTGTCCATTTTCAAACAAAAAACGTCCAAGTGCAAAATGCACAAAATCAAGCCATTGGGATGTAGGAGGAGCCAGCATTTTTAGTAGACTGATCCTCCAGACATCCCAGGAAAGCAATAAGGCACCCTTGGGGCACTGCAGTGGACTTCATAAAATGCACCCAGGTACACATCTCACCATTGCTCCCTTATCTTGTCTGCTGACCCCCCCCAAAACCCACTACCCCCAACTGTACACCACTACCATAGCCCTTACAGGTGAAGGGGCACCTATATGTGGGTACAGTGGGTTTCTGTTGAGTTTTGGAGGACTCATAGTTTCCTCCACAAGTGTAACAGGTAGGGAGAGGTATGGGCCTGGGTCCACCTGTCTGCAATGCACTGCACCCAACACTAGACTATTCCAGGGACCTGCATGCTGTTCTAATGGACCTGAATATAACATCTGAGGCTGCAAGTAATGTTTTTAATCACATCTTTGGGGGTGGGAGGGAGTTAGTGACCACTGGGGAGTAAGGGGAAGTCACCCCTGATCCCTCCAGTGGTAATCTGGTAATTCACGGCACCTTTTTGTGCCTTATTCGTTATAAAAACAGATCTAGTTCAAAACATCTTAGTGTTAGTCTTGGATGGTTTTGTTCTGTTCCATTATGTGGTTTTTTATGTTCCATTATGGCTGAAAACGTCTAATATTAGGAATGCCCAAATCCCACCCTTAACACCCCCTGTCGTGCCCCCTTGTGATTTGAACGCACTTCTGATGGACTTCATAGAAAAACATCTAAAAATTAGTTTTGAAAATACCAATTTGGACGTTTTTGTGAGAAAAAGTCCAAATGCAGATTTATGCCACTTTTGGACGTTTTCTCTTTTGAAAATGAGCTCAATAATGTTATTGCATTTGCAAACAACAGAACAAATCAATACTGAAATGTATTAACAGTGGAGACCAATTGGGAGAATTGTGATAAAGTTACCACCCTTGTTCACTTGTTCAGAACCCTTATTTTATCATCCTCACTTTAATATTCCCTTATCTCTTGTTTGTCCTGTTTGTCTGTCCTAATTAGATTGTAAGCTCTGTCGAGCAGGACTGCTCTTCATGTTCAAGTGTACAGCGCTGCGTACGTCTAGTAGCGCTACAGAAATGATAAGTAGTAGTAAAGAGTGGATACATTTGAATGCAGAGGTCTGATTAATCCCATTTGGGAAGGTACTCTTTCACTAGTCAGCAAGCCTTCACATTGCTCAAAACTGTTACTGCTTGTTAACTTGAGGGCTGGCAGTGTTAAAATCTATGCTAAAGAATTAGTTTGGGAACTGAAATATTAACTTACTATGATATATAGAGGGGCATTTTTGATATGATGTCTAAATCCGATTTGGGACATTATGCTGAAAATGTTCAAAATTGATTGGTGAACATAATGATTTTTGAACCATTTTTTTTGTTTCGAAAATGGTTGTTTGTTAGATGTTTTTGTGCTCAGTGCGTTTATCTTTTAGGACCATTAAAAAAAAAGTCCAAGGGGAAAATGCACAAAAACAAGCCATGGGATGTATTTGGGGGGGGGGGGGGGGGGGGGAAGCATTCTTGGTAATCTGGCCACACACATCCCAGCAGAGCAGTGGGGCACCAGTGAGCCCTCCAAAACCCACCAAAAGTCTACTGTACCCAACAGTACACCACAACAATAGCCCTTATGCCTGCAGGTGTCACCTATATGTTGGTACAGTAGTTTTTTGTGGGTTTTGGAGGGCTCACACTTTCCACCACACAGTGTAACAGAGTGGATTATGGGCCTGGGTCTTCTTCGCCACAGTGCACTGCACTGACCACTAGGCTACTCCAGGGACCTGTCTGCTGCTCTGATAGGAAGGTCTTAACATCTGAAGCTGCCTGTACTGTTTCTTTCACATCCTTTGGGGGTGGGGTTGGTGACCACTGGGGAGTAAGAGAGGGTCATGCCTCAATCCCTCCAGTGGTCATTTAGGGCACCTTTTTGTGACTTAGTTGTGATTGAAACAGGTCTAACTTTTAGCCATGGACATTTTTGCTTTCTTCCATTATGGCAGAAAACATCTAAGATTTAGGAACGTCCATACCCTGCCCCTTGTGATTTGGCACACTGCATATGAACTGTCTTGAAATGGGTTTTGAAAAGTTATTTTGGCAAAAAAAGCCACTTTGTGCTTTTTAATCAATGTTTTTCTGTTTTCAAAATGAGCCCCATATTAAGCTAATTGTGAGGCAAATGGGCCCCACATTAAAAAAAAAAAAGTACAGGCTAAATGCCTAAATAATGCTAAAACACTGAAGCAAGAAAAAAAAATCCAGTTGACAACATAGGTGGCAGCTCTATTGGTACCTGGACACCCCCAATATTTTATAATGTACTTTTTTGAACTGAGAGGAGAAAGCTCAGTGCTAGAACACGCAGGGCAAGGCAGTGCTTCTGTATCCCAGTTACTGCTTCTGCCTCCTCATTCAGCCTGTTGGTTAGCTGTGTCGGACTGATGGGCTACAGGGGAACTGCTGTAGCCTAGGATAGAGGCATTTCATGTCTACAGCTGCCAATGAGGAGGCCACCAGCAGATAGATACAGAAAAAAGGAAAGAAAGTGAGTCACATAACTTTTTTTTCGCACAACAATTTTATATGTGCTTCTCAATTCATGCATTTAGCAGTAAAGGTAAAGACACAGAGACATACTGGGAGAGGAACAGAGGGGCTAAGATGCAGGAAAAGGGTGGCATAGCAGGGGGGGGGCGCAGGGGAATGGTTGCTCCCCTAAACAGGTTTTAGAATAATGCTGCCTATGTGCCTCTTCTGCCCTCTCTCCCCGTCCCTGTGGTCAGTTTTAATGCCCTGAAGCGCCGTTCTCCTTCCGGCACCGGCGATTCCCATAGTTAGCCTTCTGCCAGCATTGGGGCCTCTGCTCAGGCGCATCCCACCTCTACGGAAAACAGGAAGTTACATTAGAGTAGGCGGGATGCTCATCTGCATATCCTTACAGCCTTCTCCGGGTGACACCCAGGTCCACTCCGATCCACTCAGGGCCTCCGCTCTAGGTGCGCGCGGGGCATTTTTCTCTTTATATCTAATCTTTTTCCCAGTTGCTAAAGTACCTCAATCGTTTATGGCCCCTATTCACATTCTCTTCCTAGCTCTGTCCCTTCCTAATCTTTTCCCTCACCCCTACCTCTCTCCGCTACAGGAACTCACTGCCCATCCATTGACTTCATCACCTCACCTCACCTTCCTCCTAACCTCTTGGCTTTTATCTCCATCTCTTTCTTCCCTCCATTCTGCCTTCCCCATTCCACCTAAATACCTCTCCCTTCGACGCCTTCGTGGCCACACCTCTCCTACTCTCCTCCGCTCTCTTTTACTCCTTCTCTTACTCTCAGCCGGTGACATCAATCCCAATCCTGGCCCTCCTCACCAACTATTATCCCAACTCTATAGATCTCACCTTGACCTCTCTAACCTCATCTCTATTCCTCTACTCCCCTCCTCTTCTCTGCCCTTCTCTTGTGCCCTATGGAATGCCCGCTCTATCTGTAACAAACTCCCCTATATCCAGGACCCTTTATCTTGCGTCACTCCATCTGCTTGTCATAACAGAAACCTGGCTCTGCCCTGATGACTCTGTTTCAGTCGCAGCCCTCTGCCATGGCGGTTATCTTTTTTCACATACTCCTCAGGTCGCGGGGGCGGTGTTGGACTACTTCTCTCTCTCCTCCTCCAGATTTCAACCCCTTCTTCCACCTCAATCTCACTGTTTTTCCTCCTTTGAAGTCCACTCTATCCGCCTTTTCTCTCCTCTGCCTCTTCGAATAGCGTCATTTATCGTCGCCCTGATAAGTCCCTTTCATCCTTTCTCAGTGACTTTGATGCCTGGCTTGCCTTCTTCCATGATCCTTCCTCCCCCTCTCTCATCCTTGGTGACTTTAAATGTTCCTGCTAATGATCCTTCCAACTCTTATATTTCCAATTACTCGCTTTAACATCCTCCTTTAATCTCCAACTATGCTCCACCTCCCCCACTCATCAAATGGTCACTGTCTTGATCTCATCTTCTCCTCCAACTGTTCACCCTCTAGTTTCCTTGCCTCTGATCTTCCCCTCTCTGATCACCATCTATAACTTTCACACTTAAATCTCCTCCCTCCCAGTCCCGTCTTATCTAATTTATCTAGGAATCTTCACGATATTGACCCTTCTCTCTATCCTCCCCATGTTTCAAACCTCCTCTCTATTGTGGCACCATTCACGTCTGTCAACGAGCTGTTTCTTCTTACAACAATACTCTATCCTCTGCCTTAGACGCTCTTGCACCTTTGATGACCCCCCTATAAGGCGTACAAAACCCCAACCTTGGCTGACTTCTAATATCCGCTACCTACGTTCCTGTACCCTCTCTCCGCCGAACGCCTCTGGCGGAAATCTCGGGCCCTTGCTGATTTCTTACACTAAGTTCATGCTGACCTCCTTCCAATCTGCTCTTTTACGCGCCAAACAGGATTATTATATCCAACTGACCAACTCTCTTGGCTCTAACCTTCGACTTCTCTTCACCACATTGAACCCTCTCCTCAAGGTGCCCCTCCCCCAACTCCCCTTCATTATCTCCTCAGACCCTTGCTGAATTCTTTCACGACCAGGTTCAAAAGATAAACCATGCATTCTCTACCTCGCCACCTCTCCCTCCACTAGTCCGTTCCCCTCTCTCTCCCTCCCCTCATTCCCTTTCCTCCTTTCCTTAAGTTACTATTGAGGAAACTACTTCTCCTTTCTTCCTCAAAATGTACCATCTGTTCCTCTGATCCCATTCCCAACCACCTTCTTAATGCCATCTCTCCTGCTCTTATTCCTTTTATCTGTCACATTCTCAACCTCTCACTTTCCACTGCGACTGTCCCTGCTGCTTTTAAACATGCTGTGGTCACACCTCTCCTTAAGAAGCCTTCACTCGACCCTACTTGTCCCTTTAATTACCGACCCATCTCCCTCCTTCCCTTTCTCTCCAAATTACTTGAGCTTGCTGTTCAACGCCACTGCCTTGATTTTCTGTCCTCACATGCTATTCTTGACCCACTACAATCTGGTTTTCGCTCTCTCCACGCAACCAAAACTGCACTTACTAAAGTCTCCAATGACCTATTACTGGCTAAATCCAGAGGTCTCTATTCCATCCTTTCTTCTTGATCTTTCCGCTGCTTTTGACACTGTCAATCACAGCATACTCCTCGATACCCTGTCCTCACTTGGATTCCAGGGCTCTGTCCTTTCCTGGTTTCTTCCTACCTCTCCCTCCGCACCTTCAGTGTTCACTCTGGTGGATCCTCTTCTACTTCTATCCCTCTGCCTGTCAGTGTACCTCAGGGTTCTGTTCTTGGTCCCCTCCTCTTTTCTATCTACACTTCTTCCCTTGGTTCATTAATCTCATCCCATGGCTTTTCCTACCATCTCTATGCTGATGACTCCCAAATCTACCTTTCTACCCCTGATATCTCACCTTGCATCCAAACCAAAGTTTCAGCATGCTTGTCTGACATTGCTGTCTGGATGTCTCAACGTCACCTGAAATTAAACATGACCAAAACCAAGCTTCTCATTTCCCCCCCAAACCCACCTCCCCACTCCCCCCGTTTTCTATTTCTGTTAATGGCTCTCTCATTCTCCCTGTCTCCTCAGCTCGAAACCTTGGGTCATCTTTGACTCTTCTCTCTCTCCTTCTCTGATCATATCCAGCAGATCGCCAAGACCTGTCGTTTCTTTCTTTACAACATCCGTAAAATCCGCCCCTTTCTTTCCGAGCACTCTACCAAAACCCTCATCCCACTCTTGTCACCTCTGGTTTAGACTACTGCAATCTGCTTCTTGCTGGCCTCTCACTTATCACCTCTCCCCTCTCCAATCGGTTCAAAACTCTGCTGCCCTCTCGTCTTCCACCAGGGTCGCTTTACTCATACTACCCCTCTCCTCAAGTCGCTTCACTGGCCCTATCCGTTTTCGCATCCTGTTCAAACTTCTTCTACTAACCTATAAATGTACTCACTCTGCTGCTCCCCAGTATCTCTCCACACTTGTCCTTCCCTACACCCCTTCCGTGCACTCCGCTCCATGGATAAATCCTTCTTATCTGTTCCCTTCTCTACTACTGCCAACTCTAGACTTCGCGCCTTCTGTCTCGCTGCACCCTACGCCTGGAATAAACTTCCTGAGCCCCCACGTCTTGCCCCATCCTTGGCCACCTTTAAATCTAGACTGAAAGCCCACCTCTTTAACATTGCTTTTGACTCATAACCACTCACCTCCACCTACCCTCCTCTCCTTCCTGTACACATTAATTGATTTGATTACTTTATTTTTTTCTATTAGATTGTAAGCTCTTTGAGCAGGGACTGTCTTTCTTCTATGTTTTGCAGCGCTGCGTATGCCTTGTAACGCTATAGAAATGTTAAATAGTAGTAGTAGTATCATGCGACACCTTGACAGTTTCACAGCTGGAAACTAAACAAAGCAATGATGTGTGACGGGAGCTTAAACTACAATACTCATATCAAAAATATGAGCTGTAGAATGTAATTTTGTTGTAGAGTTATTCTTGAGGTTGCTGGGAACAGATGTGGGTTTCCAATGAACATGTAGCTGGAAAAGAGAGAGGCACAGATAGGAGATAAGTGTGATTGAAGTAAAACACGATTATTTAGTGCTTTCACTAGACTAGGTGTGAGGGGAATGTTTTTATTGTTTCCCTGTATAGACAGAATTCACTAAAATACCTAAAATATATTAGGGCCTTTTACTAAAGCATAGCGCATGCTAACAGACATTAGCGTGTGCTAAGTACCACATGACCATTAGTATAAAATAGGATGTGCAGCATTTAGCATTGATATATGCTGAAAATTAAGAGCCCAATACTCAAAGAGGTTTAAGCAGTCAGGAGAGGCCTCTGCCCAGTTAAACCCTGGAGAGCTGGCCGGTTGTCGATATTCAGCACTACTTAACTTGGTAATGCCTCTGAATATCTCCACTAACCAGCCAGGTTAGGGATGATCCAGGGGCTCAGTTTGGGCAAAAACGTCTGTCCTAACATTATGTCAAGTTAATATTAACTTCTAAATTAATAGCTGTTGAAGAGCTGAAAGGGCTTGAAAGGCCTCCATTGAAGGACCAGATTTCCTGGAAAAAGTAAAGAAACCTAGCTCTTTTATTAAGGGTGGAGGAGTAGAGCAACAGGGTAAGTTGGGGGTCCTCATATGTTGGCCAAGCCACTTAAAGTCGCTATTGCCTCAGGTAAAAACTTAGAGGTAGATATTCATTTGGTTTTATAGTTGGTGGCAGCAGCGTTATTCCCAGATGTTCAATGCTGGGCCATGCCCGAGCATCAGCATTGAGTATCTGTGTTTATGTGACTGGTTAAAGCGAGTAACTTGGAAATATAAGAGTGCAATATTTAACACTTACTGGCTGACACCATAGGGCTGTGCTTTCTGTGGTCCAATATGGCCGCATAACTTAGTAACATAGTAGATGACGGCAGAAAAGACCTGCACGGTCCATCCAGTCTGCCCAACAAGATAAACTCATGTGTATGTACCTTGATTTGTACCTGTCTTTTTCAGGGCACAGACCATATAAGTCTGCCCAGCACTATTCCCCCCTCCCAACCCCAGTCCCGCCTCCCATCACCGGCTTGGCACAGACCGTATAAGTCTGCCCACCACTATCCCCCCCCCCAACCACCGCCCCGCCTCCCACCATCGGCTCTGGCACAAACCGTATAAGTCTGCCCAGCACTATCCCCACCTCCCAACCACCAGCCTGTACTGAATATTGGCACTTAACTGCATAAGTGCCAACTCTGCCCCTGGACTGCCCCACAAAATAGCTGGCTTTCGGTTTAGTGGTTGTGATGATATTCAGCAGTACTAACTGGTTAACTGTCACTAAATATTATCAGTTAGCTCCACACAAGTGATTTAACGGGTCAGGAGCCGTTTCTAGCCAGTTAAATCACTTTGACTTAGATTGTAAGCCTCAGAGACAGGAAAATACCTAGCAGACCTGAGTATAACCTGAATTGAGCAAGAAAAGTATGAGCTAAATCCAAATCCTAAGAAAAGTCATGTGAGCTTCCTGGTGCAGGAATGTTTTCTACACAGCTCCTATCAGAATTATATAATTACATCAGATTAGTAATTCATTATACAAAGCTCTAAAGTGATTTCACATGCATACATATTTACCTGATATATGATTGGGTTGTAGTATTTCTCTGAATTAATCAAGATGTAGACGGTAATGAAGAGTAGGAAGCATGCCTACTAACAGCTCGTTATGTAATGGTGTAGCTTGTGTTAAACAGAAAGTGCTATTCATTGAAAGGTAACAACTCCTCAAGAGATTTTCTTAACTTTCCCTTGGCAGCAAATTTAAAGGCTGCTGATGTTTAAATAATTTCCACTGTATCTTTCCATCCTTTAAAAAAATATGGCCTCTTGATCCCCTATCCTTCCAAAGATCTCAAAGTCCAGTCCAATCCCTTTGTTAGAAATTTTGGGTGGCATCCCTTAGCACTCACCTGGTTCTAATGTGGGATAGGAGTGACTCTGGGTCACTTCTGCCCTAACAGTTGCCTAATCCAAAATTGTGCCCTTCAAACAAATGCACTATTTTGCTACAGGTTAGTAAATGTCCGCTTAAGTTTGTACCTGAGGTAATGGAGGGTTAAGTAACTTGTTCAAGTTCAGACGAAGTGGCAGTGGGATTTGAACCGTGGCTTCCCTGCCTCTTGGGTCTGCTGCTCCTTCCTACTGAAGCCTCTCCTTGACTCCTTCCATCCCCGGTAGAACAATAGTTACTTAGGCCACCCCCTAATTTATATTGCAAAGCTGGAAGGTGGGTTGTGGGACTTAATAGGATTCCTCAAGATGTGGATTGTATTAGGGTTTTATATTATATTAACATTAATTCTGCACACTATGGGAAGATGGAAACAAACATTTTAATTTCCTGGTTTGTAATATTGAAAAGGTTGTGACTTTTTAACATGGTAGCTATTTTACCCCTGAAATAAGTTTACCATTTGGGTCAATTTTTTTTCCAGACCAGCCTTATAATTGTACTTCTTGCAGAAGGTAGCTGGCATCTTGAAAGCTCACCCTAGCATATGACTATATTTCCCCTATAATGTCTCAATGGCCATTCAGTAATAGCTTGAGAGATGGGGATCATGGGTTAATTAGATCAGAAAGTAGCTACAGCAGCTTTTAACAATCGTATTGGCTTCTTTTCTCAAACCTTTGTTATAGTTCTCTAGTTGTGCACTGCCCTCTACTGTGGATGGTTGGTACTACAGTCTCATAATTTTTCTAATGGCAATGTTTTAGTTCTTGTGTTTTATACAGGGCAAGAGTATCCAACACCATAGGCAAACCTTCAGCCATGCACCCCATCACTACCTCACCCCACCCCACCCATTATCATGGGGGGGGGGGGAGCTCAAGGCTTCCACTTCATAATCCAGTATCTCTCCTTCCTTACTCCTCCCATGATGTGTATTCCCTAGATTCTCCCCCTCTTTCCTTCCTCCTGCTGGGCCTGTACTACTGCCACTAGCACTATTTCCTCTGCCACTTTCTCTCTTTTCCTCAGGATGGGACACAGCAGGTCACCAGCGTGGGGTCTTTAACCTCAGGCCTGTGCTCCAGCACTATTGCATTCCCCCCCCCCGCCTCCCCGATGCATGACTTCCTGCTGGAGGTGGTTAAAGGACTCATGCCAGCACTGAATCTGCTTATCCTTTCAGCTGTGGAAGGGGGGGGGGGGAGGAGAGAGAGTGGTGGTTGGAGGGGAAGGAAAACTGGGAGATGAAATACTGCACTCCTGCTGTGCCACCACCTTCTCAATGCTGCTGCCCTAGGCATATGCCTAGTCCCACCTAGTAATAGTACTGGCCGTGGTTTATGTATACCATCCCAGAGTGATGTAATATGGGAGCAGTCTACTGGGCCACTCTGACCTTTGTGGCACTGTTAGATGAAGGCAGCTACACACACTGTGTCTTAAAGTGTCATATCTGAAGTATCACTGAAAGCATGTGAGACAGTGATGCCAAACCTAAGAAAGGCATGCTGAAAATAGCATACAAGCCCCTTTCTAATGACACTTCCAGTTGAATACATATGGAGCCCCCCCCCCATAGTACGCGTCTACCAACTTGGCACTTTATGAAACTGCAGCTAAAAAGAGAGGTTCTCTATCACTGATTTAAGACGTTTTAAGGGACATTTCCTCAACTATGGTAAATGTCTCCTCCTCCAAATGTAGCCCCGATACGCATACCTGCCAAGACTCCCCGCTGAATTCTGCTGCCGCTGCTGCTGCCACTTCTGTTGAACAGCGGTAGGAACAAGCACTGCGCTGAGCCGCTGCCACCGTTTCTCTCCACAGCCAGCATAAGACAAAAGAAGCACGGGGCCGCAGCATCCTTCAGGCATGCACTGTCGGCTCTGCTGTCCTCTGCCCTCACTGACGTCATTTCCCGTTCCGGGGCAGAGGACCGACAGAGCCGACAGCGCATGCCTGAAGGCTGCTTCTTTTTGTTCTTGTGTCAGCGCTGCTATAAGAGGCCCAGGGGAGAGAACATGGCTGGAAACGTAGGGAAGTGAGGAGGCTGGGAGAGAGATAAGAGGGAAAAGAGCAGTGGAGAGCCAGGGACAGGGAAAGATCAGGGCAGAGCCAGGGAGAGATGGAAGAAAAAGGGACCATGGAAAGAGCAGGATAGCCAGAGAAAAGATGCTGGATGGAAGAGGGGTACAGATAGAGAGAGATAGTGAAAGATGGGGGAGAAGAGGGGACGTGGGCAGGAAGAGAAGCTGCTGGGGAAACTGGGGAACCCTAGCTGTCAGATGGAGAAATGCTGGATGAAAGGAGGAGAAAGAAAGAAAGAAAAAAGAAAGAAAGAAAGAAAAAGAAGAAGAAGAAAGAAAGAAAGAAGAGGGAAAGTGCTAGAAGAGGGCGGCAGAAAGAGGAAGATGCTGGATGGAAGGGTAGGGAGGGAAAGAGGAAAGACACTGGAAGGATGGGGAGAGAGAGACATGCTGATGGAAAAGGGTCGAGAGAATTGTCTAGAAAAGGGGAGATAGAGGGAGACAATGGATGGAAGGAGAGGGAGACAATAGACAGAAGGATTGGCAGGGTAATGGGTGGAAGGATGGAGAGAGAAAGAGGGATGACACTGGATGGAAGGGTAGAAAAGAGGAAGGTGCTGGATATGGATGGATGGATGGGGAGGGAAGACTGGAAGGAGATGCACATGGATGGAGGGGAGGGAATGAGGAGAAATCTGGACATGGATGGAGTGGAAGGCAGAAAGAGAGGAGAAATGCTGGACATGGATGGAGGGAAACTGCTGAATTTAAGAGCTGGATTGGAACACTGAAGGATAGAGACAGGGCTACAGATGGTAGACAGGACGCATAAGGACACAGGAGGATGGTAACATGGTGAGAGAAAAATATCAAATGGAAAGAAGACACTGCATAAAACAGAAGATACTGGGACCAAAGCGAATAGAAAAACTAAATGCTCAGACAACAAAGGTGGAAAAAAGTATTTTATTTAGAACTAGGAAAAAAGGCCCATTTCTGAAACCAATGAAGTGGGCGCTAGCAAGGTATTTGCTTTCTGCAATTAATGTTTTGAAAGGGATTGTTAGTAGAAATGTTCGTCATGCTAATGAATAATTTACATTGTTGTATTTTGTGTAAAATCTTTTTGTTGGTTTTCTGTTTTTTTTTTTTTCTTTATGTTGTTTGTGTGTGTGGGGTGTGATTGAGAAATGGTGATTCTGCATGTTAAGCTTGTGTATTTAGTGGGGGGGGGGGAGTGTGTGGTGTGAGTGAGAGACAGAGATCTAGATTCACCGTCACACAGTTTGTGTATGATGTTGTGGAGGTGGTTGGGGGAGGTGTGTGTGTGTGTGTGTGTGTCTGAAGATAGATAGAGATGTTGATTTTCCATTTTAGAGTTTGTGTATTAAGGGGGTGGGAGGGTATGTGGGTGTGAGTGACAGGGATGCTTTTGTTATGATGATTGGGGGGGGGGGGTTGAAGGAATGTATTGTTGATTGTCCCTTGGAGAGTTTGTGTATGATGTGGGTAGGGGTGGTGTTGGGTGGGGGTGGGAGGGTGTCATGTATAATGTGGGGGGGCAGTGTAGCTGAGTGTGTGTGTGTGAGTGTGGGCACTCACCTATTGGCTACAGTCACAGTCTCCTTTGTATTGCAAGCATTCCAAGTATGCATACCAATAGAAAGATGGTTTGCTTAAAAGTGAGGAAAAAATGCTTTACGCTTACACTTAAGTACCTTATGGTGAAGCATGTTTTCATGATGTAGTTTATGGAGATAGGATGAAAGGAATTAACATATTGTTGAAACTGCCATTTATGCTGATATATTGGATCGTTAGCATGTCCAAATCCCTGAAGGTGGATCTTTTAAAATCAGGTTTCCTCTCATCACGTTTGGCAGCCCTGAAGTGTTGTCCTCTGGCACCGGCGATTCATTGAGTCAGCCTTGCCAGCGTTGGGGCCTCTCCTCAGACGCGTCCCACCTCATAACAGTAGTGGGACGTCCTGAGGAGAGACGCCGACGCTGGCAGAAGGCTGACTATCTGAATCGCCTTCAACCCCCCCAATCATCATACTCCCCCCAGTGACCTACCAGGGTTCTATCCTCTCAGTAACCCCATACAATGGGGGGGGGGGGGGGGGGGTTACATATAAAATAGATTTATTTTTAACCTTTACCTTTCTAAACCCATGGAATGATCTAATTCAATACCCCATTGAGCAATGATGTCACTAAAATCCTTTTTGTTTGGGAGGGGGGCAATCCTATAAAGATACTTATGAAGCTGATAGACTGAAAGGCACTCTAATGCATTGTCATCAAAAAGTATCTATTAGTGGCTCCAAATCGAGTGTAATTAAAGCCCAGTACAATCAACGAGGCCAAAAATTGATGATAGGCAAAATAATCACTAGAGCCAAGATGAACTGTTGCATATCGAAATAGGACATGAGTTTACCATCTTCTTTCAGAAGAGGCTCAGTCTGTGTTACCCCAACTGAAGCTTATCAGTGAAATATAGCATTGTCTAACCAGGTCAAAAGTCAGTATTCCCTCTAAGAATAAGTCACTCCAAATGGAAGGCTGATTCCACAGAGATGTCAGAACCTTCCGTAGATCCCGGATGGGTTTCAGAAGCACCCTGCACCACAAGTGCTGGGGTAATCTGTTCAAGCATGGAAAATAAAAAATGCTATGGTGAGAAATACTCCTGCTCAAACATCCGTCCCTCTCTCGAAGTCTGTCTGAGGATGTCATAACAAGCAAGCCTGATTGTATTTTTTAAAAATCTGGTAACCCTATATCACCACTTTCCATAAAGAAGTTCCATCTGTACCTTAGGTTCCCCCACACCCCAGCAGAATCTAGCCACCATCATCTTCAAAATCATTAGGTCTCATTTAATATACAGAAAGGAATAGTTTGCAGGGAAACGGTCACATAGAACAAACAAATTTTACTACTTACAGGGGAAGTTATCAACGCAGGCTACTGTTAAGTTGGGTATTTTACCACAAGTGGCTTTTTTTGTTTGTTTTTAAATTAAAGTTTTAAATATAATAAGTACATCAAACACTCAGAGAAAGTCAGCCTAGTCCACATCAAGGAAAGGAGAGAAAAGCAAGGAAACAAATACAAAGAAATCAAACACACCACCAAATTCCACCTAGTCAATATTTAAGGCAACCTAACATTTCTTCCACCTATAGATGTAGTATTTCACTTCCTTAACTCAAAGAAGACATAAGTAGTATCAGGAAAAGTAATTATATTTGGAGGAAAATTTTAAGAAAAAGTAGCCCTAAGGGCCAAAACCCTTGTCTTAAAATGAAGAAATTGTTTACGTCTAGCTTGTGTAACTCTAGAAACATCTGCATAAATTTGCAATTTCACTCTAGAAAGAAAGATTTATTTTATAAAGTAAGTTTTAAGAATCATAATTTTATCAGTTTCCGAGGAGAAAGTTACCAAGAGGGCATGCTTTGATATCATCCTGAGTAGTTTCCAAAAATTTGGTCAAATTAAGAAACACATTTTCTCTACCTGTTAGCACATCAGGTGCCTCTTATCTTGACCCCCCTCAGAACTCTTTGAGGTAAATAACTTTTAG
>NW_021963237.1:0-138806 GCF_901765095.1 Microcaecilia unicolor
TTCGAACTGGAGTAAGGAGAGACAGTAGTGATGCTTTTCTTGGAGGGAGTGAAGGGCAGAAGAAAAAAAGAAGGTGAGATGCGGGAGCAAACCTAAGGATATGAATGATGAAGCACTGGATTGCTGGGAGGTGGAATGAAGGGATAGGAAAATGTGCTGGACCTCTGGTGAACAGTGACATGAGAGAGCTTGACCTATGGAGAGGATTGTGAACTGTGAGCAGACCATGGCAGAGCCATTGGGGGAGGCTGATCTGGAGAGATAACAGATTAGGGGACAGGGATTAGAGGAGAAAATGTACAGATAACTGCCTCTGGAGGGAGAGGAAAGGGATGAAAAAATGAAGAATGATTATGGCCATGGGGGATGGAGTTAAGAAGGGAAGAGACACTGGTCAACAGGGGAAGATAATAGAATGGACAGGGAATGGGAGATATGGTTGTGCAGGAGAGAAATGAAGATATACTGTAAGGCAGAGTGGAGAGGGAGTAACTGGGAAACAACAATACATGTTATCTTGTTGTTTGGAGAGTTTGGGGGCTGCCACAGAAGAATAGAAACATGGAAGATAGATGAAGGCATGGGTAGAGCAAAGTGGACCGAGAGTAGATGGGGACGGCCAAAGGAAAAAGAAAGTTCAAGGTGGATATTAAGGGAGGAATTATGGAAATGAAGTGAAGATTTGGGTTGTGGTGCGGGGTGTAGCAGTAGAAACACAAATGTGTAATCCAGAGTATGAAAGGAAGGGACCAAGAGATGATTACTGAAAAAGGTGGGTGGTGTATCAAGGGTGCAGTGTTTAGATAAGAGAGGAATATGGATATAAACTGGGGGTTGAATTGATGGACACTGGTAGAGGGATGTTGACACAGAAGGCCAAGCTTTGAAGGGGTGAACAAACATGTAGATAAGGGTGAGCTGGTTGATATTGTGTATCTGGATTTTCAAAAGGCATTAGACAAAGCACCTCATGAGAGACTCCTGAAGAAATTGGAAAGTCATGGGATAGGAGGTAATGTCCTATTTTGGATTAAAAACTGGTTAAAAAATAGAAAACAGAGAGTACGGTTAAATGGTCAGTATTCTCAATGGAGAAAGGTAGACAGTGGGGTTCCCCAGGGGTCTGTGCTGGGACTGCTGCTTTTTAACATATTTATAAATGATCTAGAGATGGGAATAACTAGTGAGATAATTAAATTTGCTGATGACACAAAGTTATTCAAAGTTGTTAAATCGCAAGAGGATTGTGAACAATTGTAAGAGGACTTTACGACAGTGGGAGACTGGGCATCCAAATGGCAGATGACGTTTAATGTGAACAAGTGCAAAGTGATGATGCATGTGGGAAAGAGGAACTGAAACTATAGTTACATGATGCAAGATTCCATATTAGGAGTCACTGGTCAGGAAAGGGATCTAGGTATCATCACTGACGATACTTTGAAATTCTCTTCTCAGTGTGCAGCGGCAGCGAAGAAAGCAAACAGAATGTTAGGTATTATTAGGGAAGGAATGGAAAGCAAAAATGAGAATGTTATAATGCCTTTGCATCTCTCCATGGTGTGACTGCACCTTGAATACTTTGTGCAATTCTGGTCACCGCATCTCAAAAATAGATATAGCAGAATTAGAAAAGGTACAGAGAAGGTTGGCAAAAATGATAAAGGGGATTGGACGACTTCCCTATGAGAGAAGACTGAAGCAGCTAGGGATCTTCAGTTTGGAGAAGAGATGGCTGAGGAGAGATATGATAGAGGTCTATAGAATACTGAGTGGAGTGGAATGGGTATATATAAATCACTTGTTTACTCTTTCCAAAAATACTAGGACTAAGGGGCACACAATGAAGTTACTAAGTAGTAAATTTAAAATAAACTAGAGAAAGTATTTCTTCACTCAAGTGTAATTAAACTCTGGAATTTGTTGCCAGAGAATGTGGTAAAAGCAGTTAGCTTAGCAGGGTTTAAAAAGGTTTAGATAATTTCCTAAAAGAAAAGTCCATAAGTCATTATTAAGATGGACTTGAGAAAATCCAATATGTATTTCTGAGTTAGGCAGCGTAAAATCTGTTTTACTGTTCTGGGATCATGCCAGGTATTTGTGACCTGGATTGGCCACTGTTGGAAACAGGATACTGGTCTGTCCCAGTATGGCAGCGCTTATGTTCTTAAGGGAGATCTAAAACATGAGGATATAGGGACAAAGGAAAACAGATATGCTGAATATGTGCGGTGGGATAGGGACACAATGAAAGGAGAAGTAGAACCAAGGAGAAGGTTGTGGACGCATAGAGGAGAGATGGAGGATCACAAAGGAGAAAGGTGGGATGTCAAAACTGACTGAAAAGACTGGTAGGAAAGTTTGGAAATAACAGAAAAGCATAAACTAGAGACCAGGACCAATAGTACAAAAAATAATGCAATGACCAGATGAAAACAATTGGAAAACTAATTTTTATTTCTATATATTTGATCTGAATATGTCATTGTGTAAAAAAAATGAAAACCTAAGCTAGTGGTGGATGTGGTATGAGCACAGGGCATGGACGTTTTCAGGAAATAGCAAAGCCGTCAACCAGCCTATGTGTTCCTCATTCCGATGCAGTTAGTACCACTTTTTTGATAGGGGTTCCAGGGAAATTGCCCTTATTGGACTACACCCCCCCCCCCAAAAAAAAAAAATAAAACCTATCCAAGACATCTGGTATTTTCACAATTGTGACAGATGTAGGGGAAAACCATCTCTGACTAGTTTTCAGGTGTTGTGCTAAGTGTAAGGTTGAGCTTTGTGTGCTGTCTGCTTTATTTCTGTCATCATATGTCAACTCTATTTCTAGCTTTGACTAATTTTTCTGTAGTTTTAATCAGAGTTCTGTATGATGGACTAATACCATGTCTGTTTTTAGGTATAATTTTTATGTGGCGTCCAGTATCAATCAGCGCTGTTCAGAGGTATTGAAATGCTCTGGTGCTCTGTGATATAACGGGAACTTTTTTTAGTTTGGGGTTATTGTTTTTGAAGCGAGATATTTCTCTGTCCTGAGTGACTTATGAAGTAATACAGTTCTTTAAACAAGACGCCTGGTACAGAGAGACTTTATGTGGATGGAAGTGAGAGCATGCAAAAATTACACATTTTATTTGTCTTTTAAGAAGGAATATTTTAGCTTAGCTCAGAATCTATGGAGATACTGTGTATGTTCTGTGGGTGCAGAATACATTTCAAACTGTTTCGGTACAGAATACATGTGGTGTAAGACCAGGGGTCAATGAGTGATGAAGATTTTGGTACTTCAACCATCTACCAGGCTTTTGTGTAGCCCTCCAAGAACTAAATTCTGTAAGGTTGCCCTAGCTAGAGTTATTTTTTAAGGGGGAGGGGGGAAGTTTGAGTGCGGGTAATTTTTTTTTAAATACAGGTCGAAACTATAGCTCAGTATGGTCCTGATCACTGGTCAACCAGCTTTGTACAGTTCTTCCAAGCCATCTGATGGCCACTGCATGGGTCACCCACCAATCTGCTGGCAACTGGGGCCAAGATGGTCCAGACAGCAGATAGGCCCCAATCATGCCCAGGAGGTGGTACATCCTGGTAGTTTTGACTCTCGTTAACTAAACTTCCCCACCCCAGGCTCCACTGCAACATATCATAAGAAGAATGTAGAATGAACAATTAGAACAATCACTACTTAGTTATATGATTTGCTGCTTCTGTAACACAAATGTAACTATTTGCTTATTTTAAAGCCTGTCTAAACAATCATAGCCATTTATTTTAATAGATCTGGGTACATCCATCCTAAACAAGATTTGCATAGGGGAGGGTAAGTGGGAAGTGCAATGCTGTAGCTTAGGAGATAGGACAAACGATCCATAACCAGTAGTGTGGCCCTTTTAACTCTCATGCCACTGGCATCCTCTGTCTCCCACCCCAATCAGGCCTCAAGTCTGATACAATGGGGGGGGGGGGGGGGGGATGGAGGGATGTGTCTGAGTCTGCCCTCCTCCCTCAAAAAACCTGAGAGTTAAGAATGCATGACTTGCCATGTCCTGTGTGCCAAACAAATCCAGAAGATGGTCAGGAAGAGGTGCTGTATGAGGCATCTTGCAGTTGTGCAGACACTCCCCTCCTCCCATACACAGAGCAGAGGAGCCACGGCTCACCCCCCACTTCCCAGCAGATATGAGTGGCATCTCCTCCAGCCAACCAGGTGCACCTCAGGTGTCTGCACACCCGGTATCATATCAGAGTTTAGTATTAGCATAAACTGTGAATTCAGCCTTACCAAAACCAGCATCTACTGGAATCACCCAGTCTCCGGGCTTAGCATCACAGACTTTGCTGCCAACTTCCAATACCTCTCCTATACCTTCATTCCCCCCTACTGCAGGAAACGGCGGTAAGATAGCATATGTGCCTAAAAAAATACATGGGAATGGACAGCTTGTTATGAAGGAATATGCTTAGCCATTGCTGTAGGCATTCTTTGTAAAAGATGAGTTGCTAGGTCCAGCTCAGAATATGAATGTCCAAGTCAGAATGTCACAAACGGACGTCCGTCTCGCATGTATTTTAGAGCATGACACAGCCTGTTCTAAAATACATACGAGGTGGACATGCATGTACTGGAAACGTTTGGCAAGAGCATCTGTTTTACAAACTGGAACCTCCGTGTTATGAACAGGGGAACACAAGGGACACGGAAGTCCATGTGGCAGCAGAGGAACGTCCATCTTATAAAATGGACACACAGACGTCCCTGCAGAGCAGAGGGGTAGTCTAATGATTAGAGCAGTGGGCTTGAGAATCAAAGGACCCAGGTGCAAATCCCACTTTGGATGTTTATGATTTTATTTTTTTTTTTAATTGTGAGCCCTCCAGAGACAGAAAAATACCTACTGCACCAGAATGAACACCACTGCAGTCTTATATATTCAGGTACAGTAGGTATTTATTTTTAAAATCCCTGGAGGGTTCATAATTAATTTAAAAAGCTCAAGAATGATTTGAAGCTGTCATAGAGCCTGGTATCCCTTTGCTGTTTTCATATTCAGGAGAGAGAGGGGAGGGGGCAGCAACCACTGGGAGATTAAGGAGGTTTCGTGCCTTAATCCCTCTAGTGGGCAGCTGCTCAATCAGAGCACCTTTCTGTTACCTGGACGTGACAAGTACCAGATCCAACTATGAACATCCATCTTTTTAGACATAGATGTCCATTCTCCTTCTGTGATTAGAGTTGGACATCCATATTTTGCAGTGCCTTTATAAAATTTGGATTTTGTAAATGGCAGTTTTCAGATATCCAAAGCAATGATAGAGCTTCTAAATTAGTGTTTCTGTTGTCATTTTCTCCATAACCAGCTACTGTAATCATGCAGCATGGCATCCTATAACCATCCTTCTGTCATTATTTTAATCATTAATCACAATTTTAAAATGTTGACTGAAGCTTTTTATTCAAGAGGAGGACAGTACCATATGTTAGTCCAGATATACAATGGGAATATTTATCAAAAGATTTCTCCACTGTAAAGCTGTACTTTTCCCCCCAAAAAGAAACAGAGATATTTTCACTGATAACCCTGGAACATTAGGCCACTCTTACTTGCCAGGCCCAATGCAAATAGAATATATGACAAAAAGCAGAAATGGTGATCAATCAAAATATAAAGACATAAAAAATATTAATATAAAAGTGCCAAAAAGTAACTCCTAATATTGCATAAAAACATATAAAGTCTTTTATTACAAAACCCACAAAATCACGCAGAAGAGAGACAAAGAACACCAAGTGAGAAACATAATATTTGAATGTCTTTACATTTTGGGTCCCTCATTAAGGTTTTGGAGGCCCTTGGTGCTTTTTTCTGGTTTGTTTATAATTTGATTTATTACATTTGCAGTTTGTTCTCATCAGAGGATGTGGTAACAGTGATTAGCTTATCTGGGTTTAGAAAAGGTTTGGACAAGATCCTGGAGGAAACGTCTATAGTCTGCTATAGAGGTAGACATGGGGTAGCATTACTACCTAGCAATTTTTGCATGTTAAAAATGTTAGAGCTTAAAAACAGTAAAATAATGTCATTCAAACGGTACAATTAACAATATGTCAGAATTTTGCAGTCACTGTAGATGCTCCAAGTGTCTACCCTCAGTTTTAACAGAAGCCTTCAGTCGCTTTGGGAAGTTCTTAACAACCTTGACAATTGGTCTCTGTGGCTCTGCAGCACTTCCTTGAGTTTGATGATTGTTTGCAGCTTTGGGTGGAATTTATGATAGGCCTTGAACATTGCTCCTCAGACAAAAATCTATGTCACTGTGATGTCATTAACACTAAGCTGGTAACACGTTTTTGTTTTTCAAATAATGGTAGTTTTACAGTGCAAACATTGTTGGGCACACAAAAATCACTGGGTAGTCACACTAAAAAGTCTGTAACTTCGCCTTGTTTAAAGGTAATCTCATTCTACTCAGTACATAAATGTAGATAGAAACAGCAAATAAAGTCATAAAATTTCACTTTGAAATTCCAAGCGGTTGCTGAGAAAGCAGCAAAAATCTCTAGGGGTTACTGCTTTTTTGCCTCACCCTGTGCATGTAGAGAGAGAGATATTATGGAGACAGTATTCAGGCTGCGGGAGGGAGCCCGGCTAAATCCCGCGGTCAGTGGTCAGCCTGGATATTCAATGCCATAGATAACCGGTTAAGTTTAAACCAGCCAAAGGTTTCTCAGCTGTTTATGTGGCCTGATGTGACCACTTACAATAGCCAGTTATGAGCGGAATATTCAGGGATAGCCGGCTATATCACGCAATATAGCCAATTATCTCCTAGCCACTAACCGGGAATCCTCAGCAGGGGATAACTGGTTATTCCCTGCTGAATATCACCGGATAGCCAGTTAAGTGCCATTTAACCAGCCAGGTGCTGTTCCTGGTCAGTTAAATGGTTTTGATTCAGTGGTTCCCAAACCTGGTCCTGGAGGCACCCCAGCCAGTCAGGTTTTCAGGATATCCACAATGAATGAGAGAGATTTGCATGCAGATTTGTTTGGGAATCACTGTTTTGAATATTGAGAGGTGTGTGTGTTTGTGTATATTTACATATGTGTAGCCCTGGCATAATTTACACAGATAATTTCCCTTACACTATCTTTGCCCGGTTAGGTGTGCGGCTACTGGCCCTGAGTATTGGCCAGCATTCGCATAACTTCCAGGCTCATGGATGACCCAGACATTCAATGCAGATGCCGGAGCATGGCCTGCACTGAACATCCAGGTCTAAGTCGGAATAGGTGGTAAAAGAGGGTTGGAATCACAGAGGGAAAGGAGGAGAGGGGAGAAAGGGGGGTGGTGAAATGAAGAAAAGGTGTTTTGACTTAGGAGACACTTGGAGTTATTAGTGGGCTATGCTACTGTTCATTTTGCCATTCCTGTTACTACAGGTGACAGAAATATGGTAGTGGTTATCATATTTTCTAATTAGGAAATGAATGATTATATAAAAAATAATTAAAGGGTTGCATGTGTGTTTGCATGTCAAGTGGTGCTTAGATGGCAACTCTGGCTGCATTAACTAAGGCTGGTGCTGGGCTGGCTTGTACTGGGCTGGCTTGTATGGTCTGAGTCCTACATTTGGCAATCCGGTTTAGGGTGGGCTAGGGAGAGCTTCCACGGAAACTCCAGTGGTTTGGAACACAAGGAGGGGCATAATCGAACAGAAACGCCTATCTCCATGGGCGTTTATCTCCGAGAACGGGTCCGTGAAGGGGCGGACCCAAGCGTATTTTCGAAAAAATTAGACGTCCATGTTTTATTCGCCAAGTTGTGAGCTGGGCGTTTTTGCTTTTCAGCGATAATGGACAATGAAATCGCCCAGCTCAAAAACGAATAAATCCAAGGCATTTGTTCGTGGGAGGGGCCAGGATTCGTAGTGCACTGGTCCCCCTAACATGCCAGGACACCAACCAGGCACCCTAGGGGGCACTTTTACAAAAACAGAACAAAAGGTAAAAGAGCTCCCAGGTGCATAGCACCCTTCCCTTTTGTGTTGAGCCCCCCAAATCCCCCTCAAAACCCACTGCCCACAAGTCTACATCATTACTATAGCCCTAAGGGGTGAAGGGGGGCACCTACATGTGGGTACAGTGGGTTTGGGGGGGTTGGACGACTAAGCATTAAGCCGCACAATTGTAACAGGTAGGGGGGGATGGGCCTGGGTCCACCTGCCTGAAGTCCACTGCACCCCCTAACAACTGCTCCAGGGACCTGCATACTGCTGCCAGGGAGGTGGGTATGACATTTGAGGGTCAAAATAAAAAGTTGTGAAACATCATTTTTTGTGGTGGGAGGGGGTTTATGACCACTGGGGGAGTCAGGGGAGGTCATCCCCGATTCCCTCCAGTGGTCATCTGGTCATTTAGGGCACTTTTTGGGGCCTTATTCGTGAAAAAACAGGGTCCAGGAAAAGTGCCCTAAATTCTAGCTAAAAACGCATTTCTTTGTCCCATTATCTGTGAAATGCGCCCATCTCTGTTCGGCAGATAACCACGCCCCAGTTCCGCCTTCGCCACACCTCTGACACGCCCCCATCAACTTTGTCCGCATCCGCGACGGAGTGCAGTTGAAAACGTCCAAAAATCGGCTTTCGATTATACCGCTTTATTCGGTTTTGTGAGATAAACGCCCATCTCCCGATTTAGGTCGGAACTTGGGTGTTTTTCTCGTTCGATTATAAGCAGGAAGGACAGTGCTGGGCAGGCTTTTACGGTCTTTGTCCCTCAAATGACAAGATGGATTTGGATAGGCTGGAGTGGACTTTGACAGCAACACCAGTAGTTGGAACATAAGGACAGAGCCGGAAACACCAAAGAAAGACCATGATCAAGTACAAAATATCACGTTCATCAACAATGAAAGTGACTGTTGGGCAGACTGGCTTTTCCTTTCAGGTCTTTATCTGCCATCACTTACTATGTTACTATGTATATTTAAAATGACCAGAAAAATGTAGAAATTGACCTTCAGGAGCTTGTCTCCTTTATTGGTGACTTTTAGCATTTGTAGTTTTGTGAAATCTGGTTCTTATACGTGTTGAGTGCCAGTGGCCAAGTGATGCCTTTCTTTTCTATCAAGAATCTTTAGAAAATGGTTGATCATATTGCATGTTTGGGGAAATACGTGTTTGGCTCTCTATATATTTTACAAAAGACTCATATTCAAAGGGGTTTAACCAGCCAGGAGAGTCTCCTGCCCAGTTAAATACTGCCAATATTCAGATAAAGAGCAGACCTTGCTGAAGAAAATGCAGTCTTGATTAATGCTCCCAGGATACACTCTCAAATGCCCGACATGGCCATGTTTCACCTAGAATACATCAGGGGCATACAATACCAGTTGATGCAAATCTAAATACTCCAGAGGTGATCTGGTGGTGAAGTTTGAGCAGAACAATACTTAACCGGTGAGCAGCGATATTCAGTCTGCTAACCAGCTAAGTATGTGGATGAAGTTAGGACAGCAAAAAAGCCAAGTTAACGTCGCAGCAGTCTGAATATCAGGAGGTGCCCAGTTAACTTCTGGGTTGCCACACATAGCTGGAGATTCAATGCCAGGAGCTCTGCTTACCACCGTGGGCTGAATATTGCATGTCTAGGTGGAAAATGGCATGCTCCAGTCAGGATGTTCACAATTTCCAGCCTACATACCTTATTCAACATGGGTCTTCACAATTCTTTTCCTACCTAGTCTTCTGACTTGAATGCATTTCCAGTTTGTACTATGAGTGCAATAACTGATCAACTATGCACCTAAAAGGAAGTAGATGCCAAATACCCGTGGCTGTTACAGAATACTAGCACATATGTGGGTATGAGGCACCGGTAACTAGCACTTGCTCACATATATGCTAGCTGTGAAATATGAACATATTCTCTCCCTCCCCCCCCATTCAAAACCATTTAACTGGCCAGGAATGGCACCTGGCCATTGAAATGGTATTTAGCCAGCTATTCGGTGATATTAGCAGGAGATAGCAGGCTGTCTCTTGATGAATATCACCGGTTAGTGCCTAGCAGATAGTCGGTTATAACACGCGATATAAGTGGCTATTCACCGATTTTCAGCGCATTGATGGCTAAGTTTGGCAGCCAAATTTGATTACGTCAATAGCCAACCTATCTTTGTCTGGTTCCAACTAACTGGTCAATGCTGAATATCGACTTGGCCGGTTAAGTTGGAACTGGCCAATAATAAACTGGATATTCAATACCGGTCACTGAAAACATCCCAGCATTGAATATCTGGATAGAGCATGGCCTGGCAATGAGTGGCTGTACCGGATATGCACAGAACTTACAGTAGTATGTGAATGTGGAGACACATAGCCATGAACACTTATGCCAGCTATTGACATGGTTACGTGATTGCGGCTACTAGTACTACTACTACTTAGCAATTCTATAGCGCTGCCAGGGTTACGCAGCGCTGTACAAGTTTAACATGGGGAAGGACAGTCCCTGATCAAAAGAGCTTACAATCTAAAGGTTACAAACTATGTAGTCAGTGTAGGTAACATGAATGGGGAGGGTGGTTAGGCGCCAAAAGCAAGGGAGAAGAGATCTTTGAATAAGGACTTGAAAATGGGCAGGGAGGGCGCATGGCGTATGGGCTCTGGAATTCTGTTCCAGGTATAAGGTGAAGCGAGGCAGAAGGGGTGGAGTCTGGAGTTAGCGGTGGTGGAGAAGGGTACAGATAAGAGTGATTTGTCCTGAGAGCGGAGGTTACGGGTGGGAACATACGGGGAGAGGAGGGTAGAGAGGTAATGGGGGGCTGCAGATTGAGTGCACTTGAAGGTCAATAGGAGAAGCTTGAACTGTATATGGTAGCGGATCGGGAGCGAGTGAAGCGGCTTGAGGAGAGGGGTGATATGAGAGTATCAGTTCACGTGGTAGATAAGCCGTGCGGCGGAATTTTGGACAGATTGAAGGGGGATAGGTGGCTAAGCGGGAGGCCAGCGAGAAGAAGGTTGCAATAGTCAAGACGAGAGGTAACGAGCGAGTGGACGAGGGTTTGGGTGGTCTGTTCAGAGAGGAATGGGCGAATTTTGCTAATATTATAGAGGAAGAAGCGACAGGTCTTAGCTGTCTGCTGGATATGGGTAGAGAAGGAGAGGGAGGAGTCGAAGATGACTCCGAGATTGCAGGCTGAAGAGACGGGAGGATGAGGGCGTTGTCAACAGAGATGGAAAGTGAGGGAAGAGGGGAAGAAGGTTTGGATGGAAAGACAAGGAGTTCAGTCTTTGCCATGTTCAGTTTCAGATGCCGGTTGGACATCCAGGCAGCGATGTCAGAGAGGCAGGCCGAAACTTTGGCCTGATTGCGGCTACAAGTTCACTTGTAAGTGGTACCTTGTTCCTGAAGTCTATGACAGCAGTTATCTGTGTAGGTGCCCATTGAGGCATATTTTCAAAGCACTTAGCCTTCCAAAGTTCCATAGAAACCTATGGAACTTTGGAAGGCTAACCTGCTTATAATCGAAAGAGAAAAACGCCTATATTGTGACCCAAATCGGGAGATAGACGTTTATCTCCCAAAAACGAATAAAGCGGTATAATCAAAAGCCGAATTTGGACGTTTTCAACTGCACTCCGTCGCGGATGCGGACAACGTTGATGGGGGCGTGTCAAAGGCGTGGTGAAGGCGGAACTGGGGCGTGGTTATCTGCCGATCAGAGATGGGCGCCTTTCGCCGATAATGGAAAAAAAATATGCGTTTTTAGCGAGAATTTAGGGCACTTTTCCTGGACCCTGTTTTTCCACGAATAAGGCCCCAAAAAGTGCCCTAAATGACCAGATGACCACTGGAGGGAATCGGGGATGACCTCCCCTGACTCCCCCAGTGGTCACGAACCACCTCCCACCACAAATATGCCGTTTCACAACTTTTTATTTTCACCCTCAAATGTCATACCCACCTCCTTGGCAGCAGTATGCAGGTCACTGGAGCAGTGGACTTCAGGCAGGTGGACCCAGGCTCATCCCCCCCCCCCCCACCTGTTACACTTGTGCTGGTAAATGGGAGCCCTCCAAACCGCCCCCCAAACCCACTGTACCCACGTGTAGGTGCCCCCCTTCACCCCTTAGGGCTATAGTAATGGTGTAGACTTGTGGGCAGTGGGTTTTGAGGGGGATTTGGGGGGCTCAACACCCAAGGGAAGGGTGCTATGCACCTGGGAGCTGTTTTACCTTTTTTTTTTTTTTTGTAAAAATGCCCCCTAGGGTGCCCGGTTGGTGTCCTGGCATGTGAGGTGGACCGGTGCAGTACGAATCCTGGCCCTTCCCACGAATAAATGTCTTGGAGTTATTCGTTTTTGAGCTGGGCGTTTTCGGTTTCCATTGTCACTGAAAAACAAAAACGCCCAGCTCAAAAAAAGATAAACGTCCATGTTTTTTCGAAAATACGATTCGGTCCGCCCCTTCACGGACCCGTTCTCGGAGATAAACGCCCATGGAGATAGGCGTTTCTGTTCAATTATGCCCCTCCATGTGCTTTGAAAATATGCCTCTAAGTGTCATAATTTTGTAGTGACCGTTGAGCGCCCTGTACTGAATTGCCCCCAAATTTTTTTTCCACATAAGCACTTACACCAGCCAGAGATCTGGTGTAAATGCCTGCGCCTAGATTGGCAAAGTTTTTACTAATAAGTAGATATTCTAATCCTTCATGTGAAAAATCATTCAAAATTAACTATCTAGATTATGCTTTTTTTTTTAAAAATTAGAATATTGGGAATAATGGTCGATCAAACTTTATCACTGGATGCCCAAATAAATTCTGTCATCAAAAATCTTTTTTTCTTGATGAGGATATTACCCATTTTCTATTGTTGGTTCAGTCACTTCTGCAATCTCACATTGATGATTGTAATGTTATTTACTTAAATTGTTCTAAAACTGCTCTTTAAAAGCTTCAGACAATTCAAAATATAGCAGTACGGTTGATTTATGCTGTACCTAAAACTGACCACGTGTCTCCTTTGGTTTTGCGCAACAAAAATCACAGAAGTGGAAAGAACACCGATATCCGCGGAGAATCACAAGAAAAAACAAGGAGTGGGAACAGTCAGGCTCTTTAAAACAATCCAGAGACGCTGGACGTAGGTCAAAAACTTTAACGAAGGATGACTCAACAAGGTACCATGTTTCGGCACACAACTCCTTCTTCAGGAGTCTTGTTGTCCGTGTCTGAAAAAGTACATATTATTTAACTTTGGCCCAACTTTAAGGCTCTGATCAATTAGGCACCTGAGTTCTTTTGCCTGCCCAAGACCTAGAGAGAAGAAATTATTCCATTTGAGTCTTCATTTGCTTTTCAGGCAGCCAAACATTGGAAAACTCTCCCAGTTGAAATACGGTCTACTACTGATTATAAAACTTGTAGAAAGCTTTTAAAGACATTTTTATTTCAGCAGTATGTTGCCTATCATTGATCTTGTTTGTAAGCTTGTTTGATGTTTATTAGGATAGATACTGTGCTAATTTATCATTTGTTGCAGAGGCATAGCCAGATGGACAATTTTTGGTGGGCCTGAGCCCAAGGTGGGTGGGCATAGAATTCACCCCCTCCATCCCCCTCTGGTTTGCTCCTCTCTCCACCCCTCCCTGCCCACAAACCCCAAATATTAAATACTTGAGGTGGTGGGGATCCCCAAACCCTGCCAGCTGAAGATTTTCTCCTCCTTCTCGAGGAGCCAGCACTTCCAAACGGCAGCCAGCAGCACTTGCTCAAACTGATGCTGCTGCCAGCAGGCCGTGCATGCTCAGTGCTTTTTTATGTGCAAAAACTGAGCATGTGCAGAAGGGCCAGTCTCAGCATCAGCTCAAGGCAAGTGCTGTTAGCTGACATTTGGAAGAGTGAGGGCTGCCCAAGGAGGAAAAAATCTTCAGCTGGCAACGTTTGGGGATCCCCACCAGCCACAGCAAGAATTTCACAATTTTGGGTGGGCCTGAGTCCAAAGTGGGTGGGCCCTGGCTTACCCAGGCCCACCTGTGGCTATGCCACTGATTTGTTGTACTTCTCTGGGTTTGTCCAGTTTTCTTGTAATTGTGATCTGCGTTGAACCAGTTTTTTCAGGTCTATGCGGAATAGAAGAATAAACGCTATGCTATGCTCTCTATCATTTATATGCATTAACCCCAGGATTCTCTCTAGGTCATCCAAATTTGAGCATGCAGGACAGATGTGCATGCAAATTAATGAGTTAATGAGGTGTCAACAATCAATTATTGATTTTAATTGGCACTAATTTGGATTTGTGCATGCATCTGCCTGCAAGCTACTCTATACCACTGCCCACCTAAATTGTCTCGCACATAACCCAAAAGAAGGTGTGGCAATGGGAGGGCGTGAGTGGGTTAGGGGCATTCCCAAAATCTAGGCACAGTGTTATAGAATACCAGGGTTATGCACACAACTTCTGCCCCAGGATCTTCAGCAGGTTTCAGGAGGTGTAAATTCTCACGTGGGAATCTACGCTAATGGCTAAATTTTGAATATGGCACCTGAAAAATCCATGTGGAAGAAAATACGCCTAGGCGTATTCTTTAAAGTATGCCTAAATTTTATAGAAAAGGAGTAAATTTCTGTGTGGTATATAAAATACGCTGAGTGCCTGCCCATAGAACCAAATTTGATCACATCCATTTAGGCCATGCTTTACTTGGTGTAAGTCCCGACCCCTAAATTAGGTGCAGAGCAGGTGTATCCTATAATAATACATATAGATTTTAGAAACGCCCATGTCCCGCCCATGACCACGCCCCCTTTTCAACGATGCAACTTTGGCGCACCATGTTACAGAATACACTTAGCGAGCTGTGCATGTAAATTTTATTTAATGCCAATAAGTGCTAATAATTGCTTGCTAACATTCAATTATCAGTGCTGATTAGTTAGTTAACCAATTAATTTACGCACATTGTTATAGAATACGCTTCAATTTCCGCACAAAAATTAAGGCACAATATATAGAATCCTAGGGTAAGTGCTATTCTATATAAGGCTTTCAACCCCAAGCACCCTTTATAGAATAGTGCTTGACCTGGATTTTTCCAGTGCCAAAATTTGAGCACCATATCCTGCATCTAGCCCTAAGTTTGCACTTCAGTCAAACTCTGCCCAAATGATACCCATGTAAATGCCTACCTGCAAAGTATGCCTCATCAGAGATTGGCAATTGCGTACAGAATGCCTCGGAGGTTGGTTATTGTCATTTACACACAAATATGTTCACATATGTACTTAGGTGACTAGAATACCCGCATTTATGTGAATACATTATATCTAAATCTAGGCAGCTCCATATAGAATTGCTCCCTTTTTGTCTATAATCAACAAGGTAAGAAAATGATCTACTGTGATGTTTTACCTTGTAGCATGTTAAGGTCTGCGGGATTGACAGGTGCAGCCAGCATCTTAATCCGAATATCTTCATCACCAACTAAAGGCAGCAGCACTTTTTCTAACCTGTAGTGGAAAGGTCTATGTTAGGGGTTTGCAGCAAAAATATTCTATTTAGTTCAGTTTCCTATGCCATTTGTAGGCTTTTTATTGTTTTGTTTTGTTTCCTTTAGTGTTTATAACTTTTTGTGGTTTTTTTTGTTGTGTTTTGTTTTTGAACAATGCTGAAACAACAGTAAACAAGCCCTGAGGCAGGACAGAAACCTTCAAGCCTGCCCTGAGATGGTTCCTTGCTGAACCTGTCAGGAAACAGGAACTCAAATTACCAGAAAAAAAAATAAGAAACAGCTAGACATGGGCTGGGTATACCACAGCCTCAAGAGGAACCGTTCTTCCTATAAAGTGGATGTTTTCCAAACTGAAAGTCATGGGTTCAAGGCTGGTTTGTGAATGACAGAAGGTGACTGAGTTAATCTTTCAGTACCTTTACTTTGGCTAGCTCATTATGGGGCTCATTTTCATAAGAGAAAAATATCCAAAAAGTAGCATAAATCTGCATTTTGACGTTTTTCTCACAAAAACATCCAAATTGGTATTTTCAGAACCAATTTTTAGATGTTTTTCTATGACGTCAGACACGGCTATGAATGTGCTGATTATAAGAGACTTTTAAGAATCAGAATAGCTCCTTCTAGAAGATAACTGCCTGACCCAAGGGTCATAGGTTCAAGACTGGCTTGTGCTTGATAGCTATAAATAGTGAAATCCCCCCTGAAATTTAACAACACTGGAAAGAAGCCATATATACATACTTTTTTTTTGGGGGGGGGGGGCGGGGGGAGGATCCTCTCCTTTTGTGTTAGATTCAAATTTAGCCCAGTTCTTCTACAAGGCCTTTTATTTTTTACTTTGGCTGCTTCATTCTGTCACAGAATCCCTAGCAGGGACTCCTGAGGCTTGGATACAAGACTAGAACAGAGAGAGGAGGTAGGATGCATATAAAAGAGCACACAAGGATTACTGAAAGCAAAGAGCCAGTCAAGAAACAGAAACTAAGATTGCCAGAAATAGGATGCACAGCTAGGTATAGGCTGGTTATAGCAGCCTTTAAAGAGGGAAAATATCTCCTGCTGGAAGGTCACAGGTTCAAAGCTGGCAGATGCCTTTTACCGCTTAACACCCGGGGTGGGGGGGGGATGCTCATATTTAAAGACACTGGAAAGTAACCTGTTATTTCAAGTTAAAAATGTTACAAACAAATGCACATCCTTAGTCTCATGGGCCTGGTTTAACATGTATACCCTGGAAGAAAGGAGAAACAGACAGACGTTCAAATATTTGAAAGGTATTAATCCGCAAACAAATCTTTTCTGGAGATGGGAAGGCGGTAGAACTAGAAGACAAGAAATGAGGTTGAAGGGGAGCAGACTCAAGAAAAATGTCAGGAAGTATTTTTTCATGGAGAGAGTGGTGGATACTTGGAATGCCCTCCCGCGGGAGGTGGTGGAGATGAAAACGGTAACAGAATAAAAAAATGCATGGGATAAACATAAAGGAATCCTGTTCAGAAGGAATGGATCCTCAGGAGCTTAGCGGAGATTGGGTGGTTGGGAGGCGAGGCAAGTGCTGGGCAGACTTCTACGGTCTATACCACGAAAATGGCAAGGATAAATCAAGGTCAGGTATACATATAAAGTAGCACATATGAGTTTATCTTATTGGGCAGACTGGATGGACCATACAGGTCTTTATCTGCTGTCATCTACTATGTATATAAACAACCATAACTATTAATCTCTCTCTCTCTCTCTCTCTCTTAGAGTTCCATTTTACAGGATACATAAGGGCACCCAGAGGGCAGAAATGTCAGGTATTGTTATTTAGGGTGGGAGAACTTGCTTTCTCCAATTTAGAACCAACCAGCAGTGTGAGTTTGGCCAAATGAAACAATGGGATTGGTATTTAAAAAGATTTATATCATTAATTTTGCAAAATTTGGGGTTACCCTCAGCAATCTTTTGGCCAGATATCTGTATATCTGACAAATGTTATCCATTTAAGAGGAGGAGGGCCAAGAGGTGTGTTATAAGTAAATTTAAAATGGTGAAAAAAAAAACAATAAAAAAGCACGGTATTGCATGACCAACTTAATACATATACACAGAAGCAGGACAAAGAAAAAGAAAGGAAGAGCCCATACAGATATCATTTAGAACAAGAGCAGAGGAAATCCCTATGGCTTATACAGAGAAGAAGAAAAATTCCTTGGGGAACTGTTTCCTTTCAGTATCTTTTCTTCAGGAACTGTTGTTTGTTGTTGCTAATGCAACAGGGTAGGATGTAGAATGTGTGATAAAGTTGTGAATGTTTATATTTTAGTTTATTGCATAACTTTCTTAACCACCTTTCATAACATAATACCAAAGTGGTTTACAATACAACTATTATATAATCATATATAAACATAAATAATAAAATGCATCACAGAGACCTGCTGACATTTCATACAGAACAGCTGTCTATTTACTGAGCTGTGAGAATATTGTTCTAGAAGTTTCTGTCTCTAATTAAATTCTGACTGCCTTTGCTGAATTAGTTTTCTGTTACATTGACACAAACCACATTCTTTCAAAGTACTAGTTGTAGAGATGATTACGTAGCTCATTAAAGACCAGTCTGTATTCTACACTCTCCTCTTTTGTTTTTGAGCAGAAAATCATGAAACGTTTTTCCCTTCAGTTGTATGAGTCTTCCCACCTAGTAGGACACTTCTATTGTGATTCCTGCCATCCGGTCCCATTTTGAATCTCGCCGAGACCGTCAGAAAGCATTGAGGAGCACGGAGAGCAGCACGATGGGCAGGAAAGAGGGGGCTCTTTCCTGCCCCGACGTCACTAGACCACCAGGGAACATGGAATCGTGTAAGTACGGGACGGAGGTCCAAAAACGCTACCTTCGGACTATAAGACGCACCCCCCATTTTCCTCCCAAATTTTGGGGGAAAAAAGTGCGTCTTATAGTCCGAAAAATACGGTAACCCTCTATTGCCCCATGTAATTAATACTAAACTAAGCTAACCTCAATGTTCCTGTGCAAAATGGGGTTTGACATCTGCAAACTGCAAGGGTGACAACATTTTAGTTTCTATTCTTTGGGCCTGATAGACTGTGGGAGGCAACCCACATAAGTGCCACGATTGGTGCTGACCCCAGATATTCAATGCTGGACTGTTTCCAGTGCCAGGCACTGAATATCCATTTTTGTTTTGGCCAGCTCAAACGTAACCAGCTAAGTGAATATTAATTTCTGACCGGTTAAGTTTATAGTGGCAAAAGAAAGGACTGCTATTTAGGTGGTCTAATTTGGCCGCTAAACTTAACCAGCCAGCACTTGAATATTTGCAGATAGTCGGCTATATCGCATGATATAGCAGGTTAACCGCTATGCGCTAACCATGAATATCTGGCAGAGATAACTGGCTATCCCCTGCTGAATATTAACGGTTAGCCAGCTAAATGCTATTTAACCAGCTAAGAGCCATTCTTGGATAATTAAATAGCACTGAATATTGGCTGGATTGTAGTTAAAACAAATTAAAACAAATAAATTACAAAATGAAGTGATGGGCAAAAGAAAACCTGAACATGAAATGAAACAAGAAATTAACTGGCACAATTTCTTGTTTGGACAAGGTACGTATTCCACTGGTGGTTATTAGCGGGGATGGCCCAACCATTAGGCCACTTGAGGCAGGGGCCTCCGGCAGCACTCTTTAGAAGCGGCATCTTGGATGGCGGCTTCGCGGCGTTTTATCTCAATACGGTGACGTTCCAAACCCGGCAGCGGTAGTGATTCCCATATGCTGCCGCCAGCATCTGCCACTTCCCTTTACTGCCGCAGCCTGAAGTAACTTCCTGTTTCGCTCAGGCAGCCTCAGTAAAGGGAAGAGGCGGGTGCCAGTGGCGTCGGGGCATTGTATGGGAAATGCTGCTGCTGCTGCCAGGTTGGGAAAGTCACCATGACCAGATATAACACCCGGTGGGGGAGGCATTTCAGCCTGGGGGGGGGGGGGTGGTATGCAAGCTCCGCCTCAAGCGGCATCTTGCCATGGGCCGGCCCTGGTTATTAGTATTACTGATGATCTTAAGAGCAACAGACAAAACACAGTGCTAGCTGAGAGTAAAAAAATCTTTATTTTAAGAAACACCAAGATTGCACAAAGGGTCCAATATCACTTAGTTTAGCTGCTCGACATGTCTTGGAGGTATACACCTCATCGGGCAATTACATACTACATACACAATAAGACCACCTATATGTTGATATGTATGGGATTATGGTCTTAGTTCATATTTTGTACTGTCTTCTTGTAACTTGTTAGCCACATTGAACTCAAATTTGTGCGGGAAAATGTGGGGTATAAATGTCATAAATTATATGTGGGAGACCCAGAAATCATACATGCGAACAAAACATAACCAAAACCATATTAAAATCATGAGTAACTAATCAGGTATTCATCAAATGAAAGAGGAAATAACATATCAGAACCAAAGAAAGGAAACAAAAAAAGAGAGCAAAAAAAGGGAAGGGGAACAAGGAAGGACAATGCCAGTAATAGAGAAATACTGTGTTTGACAAAACAGGAACAGTGTCCAACTACATACTAACATGGCAAAAGGTTCTTTAGCTTAAAGTTTATACTGGTAAACCCAAGAGTCCCAGTGCCAAGTAAATCAACGAAAGCAAGCTGCAGAGAGTGAAGTGCTATTAATGGATAAAACTGCTTAGAATAACTAATTGCTTTTCCTGAATCAGTGGCTTAGCTACATGGGGCTACGGGGGCCTGGGCCCCCGTAGATTTGGCCCTGAACCCCCATGCCGATGACCCTCTTGACCCCCCTCCCACCGCCAACCCACCGTCACTTACCTTTGCTGGCAGGGGACCCCAACCCCCGCCAGCCCAGGTCCTCTTCTTCCGGGCAAGGCTTCTTTCTGAGTCTGACATCCTGCATGTACAACATGCAGGACATCAGACTCAGAAACAGAACGAAATGTGCCCCCTCACCTCAGACTCTGGACCTCCAACCCACCGAAGTCTGGCTACGCCCCTGCCTAGAATATTTATGGTTAAAGCCTTATGGTACGTGAAGAGGTAAAATATCCATCTTCTGCTCAGCCCTAATATGAATATTGCATAACTCCATCTCTCAATGCTTATTTCAAGGAGGTTTGACCAACTCATAGAAACAGAGAAAAATGTAGGCAGATAAAGACCATATGGCCTACCCAGTCTGTTCATCCATGCCATTTACTCTCCCTATCACTCCCTTAGAGATCCTATGTACTTGTCCCAAGCTTTCACGAATTCTGATACTGTTTTCATCTCTACCACTTCCACCGGGAGGCCGTTCCACAAGGTCACTACTCTTTCGGTGAAAAAGTATTTCCTCAGGTTAATGCGGAGTCTATCCTCCTACAGTTACAATACAAGTAATTTTGTCTGCATTAAGGAGTGTTGTCTCGGAAACAGCAAAGGCAAGGGAACAACATGTAGATTTCCATAATCAAAACTATGTCTGCTGTTTTCAGCAAAAAAAATGAATCCTAGAAAATGCAGGATTAATTCTGTGTGGCATAATAAGCAAAGCAGCAGTATGTGCACACATGTGCCTTCTTTACTGCTGCAAACATGTATGTGCTGATTACACATGTAAATGTGTAATTAGCACATATAGGTAATCAGAAGTTGGAGATCAAGGTCAGGTCTGTGCCCTGAAAATGGCAAGAACAAATCAAGATCAAGTATACATGCATAGTATCACACCATACCTTATGCTATCAATTTGTCTTGTTCAGCAGACTGGATGGACCGTGCAGGTCTTTATCTGCCGTCATCTACTATGTTACTATGTAATGGCACATACATGTGCAAATGCCAAAATTCCATCTACTACTACTACTACTTAACATTTCTAAAGCGCTACTAGGGTTACGCAGCGCTGTACAATTTAACATGGAAGGACAGTCCCTGCTCGAAGAGCTTACAATCTAAAAGACAAATGTACAGATAATCTGAAAGGTCAGACAGATTGGGTCAACCTATATGTTCGAAAGGTTAGGTTACGAATGCAGCATTGAAGAGGTGAGCTTTAAGCAAGGATTTGAAGATGGGTAGGGAGGGGGCTTGGCGTAGGGATTCAGGAAGATTGTTCCAAGCATAGGGTGAGGCAAGGCAAAATGAGCGGAGCCTGGAGTTGGCAATGGTGGAGAAGGGTACTGAGAGTAGGGATTTGTCGTGTGAGCGGAGGTTACGGGCAGGATTGTAGGGGGAGATGAGGGTAGAGAGGTAGTGAGGAGCAGCAGACCGGGTGCACTTGTAAGTAAGGAGGAGAAGCTTGAATTGGATGCGGTATCTGATCGGAAGCCAGTGAAGTGACTGGAGGAGAGGGGTGATATGAGTACATCGGTTCTGGCGGAATATAAGACGTGCGGCAGAGTTCTGAATGGATTGAAGGGGGGATAGATGGCTGAGTGGGAGGCCAGTGAGGAGCAAGTTGCAGTAGTCGAGGCGAGAGGTAATGAGAGCGTGGACGAGAGTTCATCTATGGGCTATTCTATAAATTTGTGCATATTTCCATAGTGCATATATTATAGGTAGACATACGTATAGGCGGAGTGTGGGCAGGACTTACATATGCGTATCTCCAGCATCTAGGCGCTAGCATTTCCACCAGCTCTATGATTAAAATTCTGCTTAAGTGCCTTTGTGTAATTACACGCTTAACAAGGATGCATACACATCGGCAGGACTCAAACATGCGTGGGATAAACATAAAGGAATCCTGCTCGGAAGGAAGGAATCCCCAGAAGCTTAGCCGGTGGTGGGAGGCAGGGCTGGTGGTTGGGAGGTGGGGATAGTGCTGGGCAGACTTATATGGTCTGTGCCAGAGCCGGTGGTGGGAGGCGGGGCTGGTGGTTGGGAGGCGGGGATAGTGCTGGGCAGACTTATACGGTCTGTGCCAGAGCCGGTGGTGGGAGGCGGGGCAGGTGGTTGGGGGGCGGGGATAGTGTTGGGCAGACTTATATGGTCTGTGCCCTGAAAAAGACAGGTACAAATCAAGGTAGGGTATACACAAAAAGTGGCACATGTGAGTTTGTCTTGTTGGGCAGACTGGATGGACCTTGCAGGTCTTTTTCTGCCGTCGTCTACTATGTTAGTATATTAACTTACAGTACTATCAGTTATGTAAGTATCTCTGACATTTAGGCAGGTTTATGGCTGGCATACGAGCTGACACCCTAAATTCTAGGCATGTAGTTCACCTGTTTGGCTAGTATTCTAAACAGGAAAGTACGTAAGTACATAAGTAATGCCATACTGGGAAAAGATCAAAGGTCCATCGAGCCCAGCATCCTGTCCCCGACAGCGGCCAATCCAGGTCAAGGGCACCTGGCAAGCTACCCAAACATACAAACATTTTATACATGTTATTCCCGAAATTGTGGATTTTTCCCAAGTCCATTTAGTAGCGGTCTATGGAGTTGTCCTTTAGGAAACCATCCAACCCCTTTTTAAACTTTGCCAAGCTAACCGCCTTCACTACGTTCTCCGGCAATGAATTCCAGCGTTTAATTATGCGTTGGGAAAAGAAAAAGTTTCTCCGATTTGTTTTAAATTTATTACACTGTAGTTTCATCGCATGCCCCCTAATCCTAGTATTTTTGGAAAGTGTGAACAGATGCTTCACATCCACCTGTTCCACTCCACTCATTATTTTATAGACCTCTATCATGTCTCCCCTCAGTCGTCTCTTCTCCAAGCTGAAAAGTCCTAGCCTCCTTAGTCTTTCTTCATAGGAAAGTTGTCTCATCCCCGCTATCATTTTTGTCGCCCTTCGCTGCACCTTTTCCAGTTCTACTATATCTTTCTTGAGATGCGGCGACTAGAATTGAACACAATACTCAAGGTGTGGTCGCAAGTGTGTTCGCACGTGTGTTCTTTTAGGGGTCCTTTTACTAAGACGTGTAGGCGCCTGCGCACATCCAACATGCACCAAATTGGAACTATCACCCGGCTATCACGTGCCCGTTGTGGCAATTCCATTTTTGACGCATGCCCAAAACACACAGTAGAAAATGGCGCTTACCCGGCGGTAATCGGCAGTTTATGCGCGCTGGCCGCTTACTGCCTGTTAATGTGTGAGACCTTACCACTAAGTCAATGGGTGGCAGTAAGGTCTCGGTCCGAAAATGGATGTGCTCTGGTTTTAATTTTGCCGCCCGTCCATTTTTGGTCCCCCCCCCCAAAATGCCTTTTTTCCAGGCGCTGAAAAATTGAACTGCGCGCGTCCAAAACACATGTCTACACCAGCGCAGGCCACTTTTAGGTGAACCTTAGTAAAAGGACCCATATAGACTAGGCTCTTACTAGGCAGCATCCGCGTTGTTGTCTATGTTTAGGCCTCTTGTTATAGAATCGCCCTGTTAGTTTCTATTACAGGCAGGGCTTTTTTTGAGGGGGTACTTGGGGGTACTGAGTACCGACACCTTTTCCATTGTCTGCTAAAATTGACCCATGGACCCCAAGTTTTAATGAAAGAGCTCAGGCTCTACACACCAATTCTGCCTTGTCATAGATTCTGTGACTGGTTGCAGGGGGCTTGGCTATTGTGGGGTGGGTCCCTCAAGCCACCCTTCAGGGGTGGTGGGGTGATTACTAACATTTGAGTACTGGCACCTTTTTTGCTAGAAAACAACGAACTGATTACAGGCGTCCTCATACTGACTGTAGCATACCCTGCAGGAACTGCAGCTTTTGTAGAAACCTGTGCCTTACAGAAAAGCAACCCAAGTCAGTTACAGTGCAATCCATCATTTGAAACATTTACTTAATCCATGACCCTTAACCCTTTTTTTTTTTACTTACTGCAAAACATCACTGTAGTGCCCATGTCTTTTGTAGACAAGTGCTTCACTGGCTTGCTGAGCTGCTGCGTGGCTTGCAAAGGTCCTTTGCCAGGATCTCGAAACATCAGAAAACTGAGCTATGCTTGGAAGTTGGAGCCTGGAAAAAGCTCTCATTTTCTTCATCAGTATTTCAAAGCTGTGCCTGCAATGCTGCCCATAAGGTATGTGTTGCTTATTGGTTTACCACAGACTGGCTCTGTTCATTCTGTGGCATATATATTTCAAAGAAGGAGGAGGAGCCATATCAGAAGATCATGATATAAAGTTTGCACAACTGTGGTTTGGCTTTTAACAGGAAGATGTAATCACAATTTCCTAGGTGGTTGCAACAGATTCTGGGAACGTACTTTAGGTACAATGCTGGATCCCTAGAAAATCGTAGTCTTGATATTGAAAAAAAACTTTCATATCCCCATATTTTGAAATATTATATGGATAGTATCGGGTTGAAAATCAGACTGAACAGCCTGATATAAGAATGGACTGGGTTTGAGCTGGAGCAAGAGCAAGGCTAAATGATTATTATTTTTTTTATTTGTGTATTTATTTATGACATTAATATCCCACATTATCCCAAGGATTCTTGAGTTCAGTGTGACTCACAGTCAATAAAACATTAGAAGGTGAACAATTAGTATAAGAAAATTATTGAATATAAAGTACATCAATTATTATAACAGTAAAAGATGAGGTAATAACAATAATACATTATAGAATTATTATCCTGAGTAATATACAGTCTAAATTGACACGTGGAATTATAGTAAGAAGTAGAGTTATTTGAATTATTAATTAAAGTGTTCAAGTAAGTATACAAAAACTAATTATCTGTTTAGCTGTGATATTCAGTGGCTATTCAGATAAGTTATATGTTTACTTTAGGCCTAGTGAATAGTAGGCCTAAAATAAATGGATAATGTTGACACATACAATTGCCCCCATACCACTCAGTGCCGCCCTCTGTTAGGCAACCCGAAAGCTGCGCTGTGAAAGCCTATTCTGTAATGGCATCTGCGCAGCCAGATTCTATTATAGAATACTAGCGTAACCCAGCAGCGGTACACCTTTCATTTATGTGCCCACAGTTATACAAGCCACTGACCTGATGTTACTGAGGTCGCATAAATAAGGCAAGAGCACACATAGCTTACAGTGCATAAGGGAGAGACAAGCCTATGTCCCACCCATGCTCTGCCCATGTGAATGACCCCTTGTATTTGTGCTTCATATCACTTGTATGTGCTGTTCCAGAATAGTGCTTATTTATTTATTTAGATTTTTCTCACACCTTTTTTCAGTAGTAGCTCAAGGTGAGTTACAGTCAGGTACACTGGATGTTTCTCTGTCCCAGGAGGGCTCATGATCTGAGTTTGTACCTGAGGCAATGGAGGGTTAAGCAGTGGTGTGCTGGAGCAGGCTCTCACAGGCTCGCAAGAGCCGGTTGTTAAGTTTTTAAGAATTTTGGGAGCCGGTTGTTAAAGTAGGGCCCTCCATGGCTACTTTAACAACTGGCTCCCAAAATGTGGGCTTGGGCCCCCTGCTGAATTATCTTTTACTTTGCTGGTGGGGATGCTGAGCCCTGCCAGTCAAGTAAATAGACTACCGCTGCTCCCTGCTCCTTGTTTCCAGCACTGGGCAGCAGCCTGGGACTTCTCGAGCATGTGTGAGAAGTTCCAGCATGCTACTCAGAGCAAGACGTTGGGAGTGGTGGCAGCAAAGGTATGCCTAGCGTGCCCACAGGAAGGGAGGGAGGAGAGAGAGGCAAGTGTTGCTCCCCCACTCCACCCCCACGGCCACCCCTTGCCCTTCCAACTGCAGAGCTGGCTACATCCGGAGAAAGAGCCTGTTGTTAAAAATTTAGCTGCACACCCCTGGGGTTAAGTGACTTGCCCAAGATCACAAGGGGTAGCAGTGGGATTTGAACCAGCCACCTCTGCAAAACAGGTCTAGCTCAAAACATCCAAGTTTTAGTCTTGGACATTTTTGTTTTATTCCATTATGGTTAAAAGACATCCAAGTCTGAGGAACGCCCAAGTCCCTCCTTGAACATGCCCTTGGCATGCCTCCTTGAGATTTGGATAGACTTCAGAGAAAGACATCCAAAAAGAGGTTTCAATAATACTGATTTCGACGTTTCTGTGAGATAAACGTCCAAATGCTGACTTACGTCACTTTTTGGATGTCTATCTCTTTTGAAAATGAACTTGTTAGTAACATAATAAATGACAGAAGATAAAGACCTGTACAATCCATCCAGTTTGCCCAACAAGATGAACTCATTTTACATGGCATGTGATACTTTATATGTATACCCGAGTTTGATTTGTCCTTGCTATTCTCAGGGCACAGACCGTAGAAGTCTGCCCAGCACTCTTCTTGTACTAAAAGTTCTAAAGCTAATGTCAAAGTCCCTTAAAATTTACACTCCAGCCCATCCATATCTACTCAATATATTTTTATTTTACATTTATATATTAACATAAATATTTAGGAATATCACAACATAATAACAAGAAAAATTATAATAAATTGAAACAATAATTATTTCCACTTTGTCCACAATTTTAGATCCAAGTACTAAGAAATAAAGAAATACAGGAAATTATTTTATCAATAGAGCAGCGGAGAGCTGAATGTTTGCAGCCGATATACAGCGAGTTCAGTTATTAGGTGGAGCCAAGGTCTCTATAACTCCTCCTTAGAATGAAAAAAGACATAATTGTTTGAATTTAACGAGATTAATCATCTGCAAGGGAAGTTTAACATAAATGTACCACCTAAATTAAGAACTCTTGGTTTTAAAACCAAGAATTCTGTCCTTTTTTGTGTTTCCCTAGCTAGGTCAGGAAAAATTTTAATTTTTGATCCCCAAAACTCTGTATTCATATCAGTGGCGTAGCCAGACTGCCAATTTTGGATGGGCCTGAACCCAAAGTGGGTGGGCACAAAATTTTCTCGCTACCCCCCTCCCCCAGCAAAATTTAGTCACGCTAATCAGATGCATTTGTCACACAGGGTAAAGTGCTGCTTTTCAGTGCATCAGATTTCAGAAAATTTATTTAATAGCCTAACACCCTTTTCAATGAGCTTTCAGAGGCCAAAACCTCCTGCCTCAGGTCAGTATAATGCTGTTACGGTATCCTCGCCTGACCTAAGGAAGGAAGTATTGGTCTCTGAAACTTCATTAACACAGGTACCATATTACTTTATCCTAAATTAAAAATAAAATTATTTTCTTTACCTTTCTTGTATGGCCATTTACTTTTTCTCATTGTGTCGCTCCCAGTCTCTTGATTCTGCTTTCCTTCGTTTTCGCTTAACTCTTCTGCCATGGTTTCCTGGCCATTTCTCATTTTTCTCTCCTTTTTCTTTGCTTTCTTCAATATTTTTCTGCCTCTCTCTCTCTTGATTTAATTCATTCTTACTATCCATTCTTTAATTTCCTTCATCTACTTATGGCTTTTCATCTTTTTCTCACCCTTGTTCTCCCCATGCCCCTTCCTCTTATTCTCCAGTCTTTCACTACTCTCCTTTTCCATCCAGCAGCTCTCTTCTTTCTCTCCCCATCCTTCCAGTCTCCCTCTCTCTCCCTATCCTTCCAGTAGTCTCCCCTCTTTCTTTCTGCATCCTTCCGTCCAGTGTCACCTCTTTCTCCCTACCCTTCCATCCAGCGTCTTCCCTCTTTCTCTCCCCATCCTTCCATCCATCTATCCTCTCTCCTGATCCTTCCATCTAATGTCTCTCTCCCTCTTTCTAACCAGTGTCTCTGTATCACTCTACCCTTTTCTGTTCAGTGTCCCTTCTCTCTCCACATCCTTCCAGTCTCTCACCTTTCTCTCTGCATCCTTCTAGTCTCTCCCCTTTCTCTCCCCATCCTTCCATCCAGAGTCTCTCTCCCCATTCATCCGTTTTCCCTCTTTCTCTCCCCATCCTTCCATCTGTTTTCTATCTTTTCTCCCCATCCTTCCATGTTTTCCCTCTTTCTCCCCATCCTTCCATGTTTTCCCTCAGTCTCTGCCATCCTTCCATCTGTTTTCCCTCTTTTTTCCTCATCCTTCCATGTTTTCCCTCTTTCTCCCCATCCTTCCATGTTTCCCTCATTCTCTGCCATCCTTCCATCTGTTTTCCCTCTTTTCTCCCCATTCTTCCATGTTTTCCCTCTGTCTCCCCATCCTTCCATCTGTTTTCCCTCTTTTTCTCCCCATCCTTCCATGTTTTCCCTCTTTTCTTCGACGAGGCTCGCCCTGCATGCCAGCGCCAGCTCCCATTGCCGGCCACTGCTGCTTTTCCTGTTGAACAGCAGGGCCGGCGCTACAAAAAGAAGAAGCGCTAACGGCGCTAAGGACCGTAGGACAAGAAATGTTTAAACAAAAAAAAGCGCGGCACCGGCAAGCACTGTCTCGGCAGCCTTGAGGCATTGGCTGCTGAGGCATTGGCTGATGGCTCGCAGGCTCCTCCCGCAGACGGGAGGAGCCTGCGAGCCAGCAGCCAATGCCTCAGCAGCCAATGCCTCAAGGCTGCCGAGACAGTGCCTGCTGGTGCCGCGCTTTTTTTTTTTTTTTTAACATTTTTCATCCTTAGCGCCGTTAGCGCTTCTTCTTTTTGTAGCGCCGGCCCTGCTGCTCAACAGGAAAAGCAGCAGTGGCCGGCAATGGGTGCTGGGGCTGGCACTGGCGCTGGGCGGGCCTGGGCTGAAATTGGGTGGGCCTGGGCCCAGCCAGGCCCACCCGTAGCTACGCCCCTGATTCATATGATGAAAATAAATTCGAAAAATATTGTTTTTGTCTGGTTCTAATACAAATGTCACTAGAAGGGTAGTCCATTCTGTTATCACTTCCATAGAATTTTCTAGAAATTCAGTCAAGTTCATATCAGATCGAGATCCTATAGTAGGTCTGGAAGTGCCCGTAATGTATTGGCCTCTGACTATGGGTGGGTAACCCTCAGACGGTATTCCCAATACCTCCCCAAAATATTTCTTTAGCAAATCAAGAGCTGAGATGAGTGGTGACTTAGGGAAGTTTAAAAACCTCAAATTATTATTCCTTCCTTGGTTCTCCAAGTACTCCAACTTACGAACTTGTACATCTCTGTCCTTGATAGCCAGTGAGGAAAAACTTTGTAGACGGGCTACCTCCCCTTCTAATGATACAGTTCTCTAAGAGTAATTATCAACATTTTCAGACAAAACTTGAAAGGAATGTTTCATTTCCACAATTTCTCCTTTAAAGGTGTTAGATACCTGAAGGAGAGAAGAGTTTAGTCCCTGGATCACATCCCATAAAAGATCTAATGTTACCACAGCTGGTATCGTCGCTTCTCCAATGCTTCTGGGAGTAGATCCCTGGCTGGGAGGAGAAGCAAGTCAAAATGCCTGATTCTCCTCTTAAGTATCTCCTCTCAGGGTTTGCACAGCCACAGGTCCTCCTCTGTCAGTGGTAGAGGCCAAACCCATCGGGCGCCCCAGTGCACTGCGACCCCATCGGCATACATCCACTCCCCGGCATTGGAGGTGCTGTGCAAGAGGGAGGACTGAGAGAAACTCCCTTGACGCTACGGTCCTCTTTTAAAGTCGCAGATTCTGTCCTTGCCTCCGAATTCTGAAATTTCCAGGGTAGTCTGACGGGTGGTTGGGGTCTCCACAGAGCTCGAGGAGGTTAGTATCCTTGGTTTCCCTTTCCTTTTCTCATGTTACCACAGGGGAAAACTCCTATCAGACTGCTCAGGTGTTCAGGAGCTTCGCGAGGCCACGTCTGCTCCATTCGCCATCTTGGATCTCCCATTCCAGCCCATCCATTTCTATTCAGTCACGAGCAGGGCGTAGACCGTAGAAGTCCTCACCAGTACTGGTTTTGCTTCCTAATTACCAGCATTGCCACCCGATCTCCACTAAGATTCCGTGGATCCATTCCTTCATGCATGCAATTAGCGTTCAGAGCTGGCAAGCTTGTTGTTTCACATGCTCACCGGCTTAGAACATCCTGCAGGAGCAAATGCAGGTACTAGTACAGTGCTAATGGCTTCTTGCACCGGCATTTGCTTCTAAGTATCGACCAGCAAAGCCCCACATGATGCCAATTTTTTAAAGCATATTTCTTTATAAAATGATTTTTCCCATTATATGTACCACCAAATACATGCCTTTTTCAAAGTGAGCCTTTTGTAAAACACCTTCCAAATTTTAAACATTCCTTGTTGGATTTTTTAGGGCTTGTTTTCAAAACCATAAAAAGGTCCAAAAAATGTCATAAGATGGCAGAAAGATGTTTTCTTCCCAAAAAATATCAAAGTTGTGATTTTTGACACTTTGATTTTCAATGTTTGCTTCACAGTTCAAATTTGTTCTTGGTGGGACCTGGGAGGCCCCAATGCTAACTGGTACACTTGTGGTGGAATGTGTGAGCCTTCCAAAATACACTAAAGACTCCATTCCTTTTATCTTGCTGCACCTCACGCCTGGAATAGACTACCCGAGCCTGTACGTCTAGCCCCGTCTTTGGCCGTTTTCAAGTCCAAACTTAAAGCCCACCTCTTTACCACTGCTTTTGACTCCTAACCACTACTCACTTGCCCTGTCCTTTTATCCTCGCCTCTTTATTCCCTTACCCTTATTGTTCTGTCTGTTTACCTGTCTTATCTAGATTGTAAGCTCTTTGAGCAGGGACTGTCTTTTTATGTATGGTGTACAGCGCTGTGTATGCCTTGTAGCGCTACAGAAATGATAAGTAGTAGTAGTAGTAAATACCTACAGTACCTAAACATAGGTGACAACTGCAAGCTTGAGAGCTATTGTGGTGGGGTATAGTAAATACTTTTCTGCTCCTGGAGGGCTGAACATACAATATAAGGGGGTACCTGGGAGACCTTTTATGTGTAGTCCACTACAGTGCCCCCTAGGCTACCCCACTACTCTGCTGGGCAGTCTGTGTAGCCAGTCTACTAAGAATGATGGCCCCCAGTCATCCCAATGGCTGGTTTGGGGGCATTTTTTTCTCTTGGTCATTTTATTTCCTAAAATAGTTCCAAAAGAAAAATGCACTGAGCACAAAATGTCTAAGAAAAAGGCAATTTTTGAACCAAAAGGATAAATGTTTTTCAGGTTCCAAAATGACTTTTTACCACTCAATTTTTGGACATTTCTAGCAAAACGCCCAAAATAAGGCAGATGTTTTATCAAAAATCCCCTTTTTGCCTCCTACTTATATGACCTACATAGAACTGGGTTTAAAACTAGGCTGAAATGGGGGGGGGGGGGGGGGGGGGGGGGGGGGGAACAATCAGAATGGAAAAGGCACAAATTTGAGAAAAAGAAGTTAGCTAGAGAGATAAAAGGAAATGACAAACCTTTTTCAAGTACAACAATACCTTGTTATGGGGAAACTTACTTAATAGACTTTTGTTTAACAGAAATTCTGTTTTGGGACCTACATTTGATTTCTGAAATGGAGACTCACTGTAATGAAATTTAGACTTGCAGTAACAGACAGGAAACTGGCTATAATGGAATTCAGACTCTCTGTAATGGAATTTTGTTAGAAGAATTTTTTTTATTCTATTCTTTCCCTTAATATACCACCTTACTTTAGTAAACCCCAAAGCAGTTCTCATAAAAGCATAAATGAATGAGCACGAGAAGTAGCAAAAAGAGTCAAAAGTGACAGAGAAAATAAGTGAGATACTGTACTCCCTTAATAGCCTATAGAAAGCGGGTTGTTGTTTTTTTTTTTTTCCTTCCTTTTTCATTCACTGTACTGTGGAGTTACAGAGGATATACACAGGAACACATCTCCAGGTTTTGTAATGGAAGTCAGTGGGAAAACAGGTCTTAATTGATGGAATTTTAGTACACAGAAAATGATGGAAACGTATCTCCTATATATAACAGGTTTCTGTATATTGGTGAAAGGAAGAAAACGTGAAGAGGAATTGTGAGTTTAAGAACAGAGGGTGTCAGGTTATTTACTTTGTTTACTGAGCTACAGCAAAAAGTGGTCTTAGTGTACCCTTATGGGGGATTATACTGTCCGTGTCTGAAGGGTGATGGCTGCAGGGACCAATCAGAAAGCACAGAATACATTAAAAAAATGTTTACACAGGTACACAAACTAGGAGAAAATATAGATATGTTTTTGGCCATCTCTGTTGCAAAAAGATCTTGTTACTCCCTTCATATACCATGAACACTGACCTCCTTTCTCCTCCTGTATTGCTTTCAAAATACTTATTACAGTCCACCAAGTGCTTTATTCTCTTTAGTTGTTCAGTTCTATACTCCTCATCTAGAGCTCTTCACTCATCCAGCCATAATTTAATGGTCAACCCATCAATTCAGCATATTTGCCTGGATATTGCCAGGCACTGCTGTTTTAATGTTCTGACTCCTCCACTCTGGAATGTCTCGCCCCTGGATATCCATCTGGAACTGTCATTCTAGAAATTCAAAATGGCAGATAAAGTGAAGATACTTACCTGTAGCAGGTATTCTCCGAGGACAGCAAGCTGATTGTTCTTACAGATGGGTTGACGTCTGTGTCGGCCCAGAAAATGGCAATTTTGCAAGCAAAATGAAAAAGAGTTTTGCCCAGTCTTTTGGCGCATGAATCACGTGCACCAAGCATGCGCAGACGACTTCCTGCCCATCACGCGAGCGTGCCCCTTAGCTAAGTCAAAAGCAAAAAGGAAACCAGTAACAACTCCAAAGGGGAGGTGGGCGGGTTGGTGAGAGCAATCAGCCTGCTGTCCTCGGAGAATACCTGCTACAGGTAAGTATCTTCGCTTTCTCCGAGGACAAGCAGGCTGATTGTTCTCACCAACCCGCCCACCTCCCCTTTGGAGTTGTTACTGGTTTCCCTTTTGCTTTTTGACTTAACTAAGGGGCATCCCTAGCATCCAGGCTCACTCAAAACAATGAACATTGGTCAAGTAGGCCTCGCAACGGCGAGGACATAACATAGATTGACCTGAAACCATAAACAACTAAATGAGAGTGCAGCCTCGAACAGAACAAAAATGGGGGGTGGAGTTGGATTCTAAACCCCGAACAGATTCTGCAGCACTGACTGCCCAAGCCGACTGTCGCGTTGGGTATCCTGCTGAAGGCAGTAGTGAGATGTGAATGTGTGGACTGATGACCACGTTGCAGCCTTGCAAATCTCTTCAATGGAGGATGACTTTAAGCAAGCCACTAACGCAGCCATGGCTCTATCATTATGAGCTGTGACATGGCCCTCTAGAGTTAGCCCAGCTTGGGCATAAGTGAAGGAAATGCAATCTGCAAGCCAATTGGAAATGGTGCGTTTTCGATGGCGACTCCCCTCCTGTTGGGATTGAAAGAAACAAACAACTGGGCGGACTGTCTGAAGGGCTGTGTCCACTCCACGTAAAAGGCCAATGCTCTCTTGCAGTTCAAGGTATGCAAACTGCTTTCGCCAGGGCGGGTATGAGGATGGGGAAAGAATGTTGGCAAGACAATTGACTGGTTAAGATGGAACTCCGACACCACCTTTGGGAGGAACTTAGAGTGCGTGCGGAGGACTACTCTGTTGTGATGAAACTTGATATAAAGTGCATGCACTACCAAGGCCTGAAGCTCACTGACCCTATGAGCTGAAGTAACACCCACCAAGAAAACGACCTTCCAGGTCAAGTACTTCAGATAGCAGGAATTCAGTGGCTCAACAGGAGCTTTTATCAGCTGGGTGAGAACGACGTTGAGATACCATGACACTGGTGGAAGTTTGACCAGGGGCTTTGACAAAAGAAAACCTCTCATGAAGCGAACAACTAAAGCCTGTTCAGAGATAGGCTTACCCTCTACATGGCGATGATAAACACTAATCACACTAAGATGAACCCTTACGGAGTTGGTCTTGAGACCAGACTCTGATAAATGTAGAAGGTATTCAAGCAGGTTCTGTGTAGGACAAGAAAGAGGATCTAAGGCCTTGCTGTCACACAAGACGGCAAACCTCCTCCATTTGAAAAAGTAACATTTCTTCGTGGAATCTTTCCTGGAAGCAACCAAGACTCAGGCGACACCCTCTGAAAGACCCAAGGAGGCAAATTCTAAGCTCCCGACATCCAGGCCTTGAAAGCCAGAGACTGGAGGTTGGGATGTAGAAGTGACCCCTCATTCTGGGTGATGAGGGTTGGAAAACATTCCAATCTCCACGGTTCGTCGGAGGACAGAAGAAGAGGGAACCAAATCTGATGCGGCCAGAAGGGAGCAATCAGAATCATGGTTCCGCAGTCTTGTTTGAGTTTCAGCAAAGTCTTCCCTACAAGAGGTATGGGAGGATATGCATACAGCAGGCCCGTTTCCCAATGAAGGAGAAAGGCATCTGACGCTAGTCTATCATGGGCCTGAAGCCTGGAACAGAACTGAGGGACTTTGTGGTTGAGTTGTGTGGCAAAAAGATCCACTGAGAGGGTGCCCCACGCTCAGAAGATCTTGTGGGCTATGCCCATGTTCAGTGACCACTTGTGAGGTTGCAATATCCTGCTCAACATGTTGGTCAAACTGTTATTTACGCCTGCCAGATAAATGGCTTGGAGAAACATGCCATAACGGCGCGCCCAAAGCCACATCTGGACAGTCTCCTGACACAGAGAACGAGATCCGGTGCCCCCCTGCTTGTTGGCAACCTGATTTTCTGTCTGAATGAAAATGATTTGGTTGTACAGCCGATCTCTGAAAGCCTTTAGAGCATTCCAGATTGCTCGCAATTCCAGGAGATTGATTTGAAGACCCTTTTCCTGAAAGGACCAAGCTCCTTGAGTGTGAAGTCCATCTACATGAGCTCCCCACCCCAGGAGGGATGCATCCGTCATCAGCACTTTTTGTGGCTGAGGAATTTGTAATGGATGTCCCAAGGTCAAATTGGATCGAATTGTCCACCACTGAAGGGAATTCCGAAAGTCGGTGGACATTTGGATCACATCCTCTAGATCCCCCGCAGCCTGACACCACTGGGAAGCTAGGGTCCATTGAGCTGATGTCATGTGTAGATATGCCATGGGAATTATATGAACCGTGGAAGCCATGTGCCCCAGAAGTCTCAACATCTGCCGAGCCATGATCTGTTGAGACACTCGAGCTGTGAACACTAGGGACAGGAGGTTGTCTGCCCTTGCCTTGGGAAGGTAAGCTCAAGCTGTCTTTGTGTTCAACAGAGCTCCAATGAATTCCAACTTTTGAACTGGGGTGAGATGGGACTTGGCGTAATTGATCACAAACCCCAGTAGCTCTAACACCTGAATAGTCATTCGCATGGACTGTAGAGTGCCTGCCTCCGAGGTGCTCTTCACTAACCAATCGTCGAGATAAGGGAACTATCTCCCCTCCCCTCCATCCATGTGCATCTCCTTCCTCTGTCTTCCCTTCCCTCCATCCATGTCCAGAATTTCTCTTCTCTCCCCTAAATCCATATGCATCTCCTCCTCTGTCTTCCCTCCCCTTCATTCATGTCCAGCATTTCTCCTCTCCCCCTTCCATTCCATCCATGTGCATCTCCTTCTTCTGTCTTACCTCTCCGCCATCCATGTCCAGCATTTCTCCTCTCTTCCTTCCCCTCCATCAGTGTGCATCTCCTTCCTCTGTCTTTCCTTCCCTCCAACATTTCTCCTCCCTTCCTTGCCCTCCATTCCATCCATGTCCAGCATTTCTCCTCTCTCCCCTCCATTCATGTGCAAATCCTTCCTTCTTACCTCTCCTCCATCTATGTCCAGTATTTCTCCTGCCCTCCCCTCCATCCATCCATCCATGTCCAGCAACTCTCCTCTCTCCCCTGCCCTCCCATCCATGTCCAGCGATTCTCCTCTGTCCTCCCCTCCCATCCATGTCCAGCGATTCTCCTTTGCCCCTATCCTTCCCTCCCATCCATGCCCAGTGATTATCCTCTGCCCTCCCCTCCTATCCAATCTCCACGATTATTCTCTGCCCTCCCCTCCCATCCATGTCCAGCGATTCTCCTTTGCCCCTATCCTTCCCTCCCATCCATGTCCAGTGACTCGCCCCAGCCCCACCTGCCCGCCCTCAGCTTCCTGACTTTCCGTTCCTGCCACCCTGCATTGAAATCTTTTATTTTACTTCAAGTCGAAGGCAAAAGCGGCAGTGACAGTGAAGGCAGCAGGCAGACTCGCCTCCTCGCTTCCCTTCCCTCGCAGAAAGGAAATTACATCTGAGGAAGGCGGGACGCTGAGAGGGAAGGGAGGCTGGAGGTGAGTCTGCCTGCTGCTTTCAGTGCCGCTTTGCCGCTGCGACTTGAGGTAAAATAAAAGATTACAATGCAGGGTGGCATGAACGGAAAGTTAGGGAGCTGAGGGCGGCCGGGTGAGCCGGCCCTGAGAAAAAAAGGTGCCGGTATGTTGTACTGCCGCAAAAAAAGCACTGGGTATGGGGCAAGTTCCCGCCCCCTTTTTTTTTTCTCTCTAGGGGTCTGATTGGATAGTAGGCCTGACTGGGAGAAGGGGAGGCACTTACTAATTCAGTTCTAGGTTGAAGGATGGGAGAGGGATGATGGAGGGGGATTGTTAGTTGCAAGGAACAAATAGAACATTGAAATGTTAGTTCTTTAATCGGTTGGTGTCTGCATTGGGTTTAGTTAAAAATAAAGTTGCAAAACAAAAATATCACTATCTTTGAAGTTTATGATTCCTAATTGTGCGTGTCTCAGCTTTTGTTAAACCATACAGTGCAATGATTATTTGAGCTCAGGTGGCTCCCATTTGGATATTAGAAATGCTTTCCATTTTGAGGCGAGGTGCTATGTGTCACCCTACCTCATGGGTCCAATCGTCAGTTGACTAAAGAGAACACCTATTTATGATTCTGCAGATGGTATATTCCAATTCACATTTGCCAGATTAAATTCTCCCAACAGCAGCATATCCCCTTTCATTGTACTTTGTGTCTGTTTTAGTGCAATCCTATGTATCTCCTAGATTAGATCTCCGGTCAGCTCTTCTGTCCATGCAGGAGATCTATAGATCATTCCAGTGCGGAAGGAAATGCCACCCCCAAGATACTCCATACTGCCACAGTGCCTTCTGCCCTTCTGGTTCAAAAGAGACTTCCTCTGCGGGATTTTTATGAGACCCTTTAATGCAGGAGTTTTAGGTGGCTGTGCTTTTCAGGACATTCACACACACAAAAAAAGTATCAGACATATTTGAATGCATTTGGGCCACAAATTGGATTCATTTTCACATTTGTTATTATTCTGAACACCAGACCTGTTTGCAGTTGCACAATACAATCAGATTCCGGCTCAAGTTCTCCTTCGGGCTTCAAAAGTGTTTTGAAATAGAGCTCGAAACCTTACCTTACCTTACATGAACTGTAAATATGAAGAACCACTTTAACTTTAAATACTCGTCAGACTGCACATGAGATCGTTCAGCTTTAATATTTTTATAACAGCGGCATACAAACTGGTTATAAACACTTTTGACCCATAATGAACATGCAAGCGAGTCACTTGAAAGTGTTGGCGTTCCCATTAAACTATTTTGAACAGGCAGTATAAAAAATGTCATTATAGCTGAGCAAAATAAATGTTCTGTTCCAATTTACCAATTCAGTATACAGTCACTTAAAATTCAATAAACACTGATGGAAGTTACCACAGCACTCTCAACATAGCTAATAATACAGACAAATTTAGTTTCACACTAAGAGAAAGAAATGGAGGGCATTAGAAAGGGCCAGTTTGTTATTTACTGGATGGGAAATGTATTTTTTCCTTTTCCACTTAAACATAATTTTATGAACTATGTTAAACACTGTAGTGGTTTTTTTTTTGAGTGTTCCTCTGAATTTACCATACTATAATGCATTTCAATATACATATATATTTACATATATGGCATATAAAATATATTTGCTTTGTTTTCTATCATTAAATAGTCAAGCCATCACTATATTAGGTTTAATTTGCAGGGCATGTTAAAGGTTGGACTCCTTTTAGCTCCAAGGCTTTGCTGAAGTTGATTTCCTGAGGCTTGCCCGTGCCTTTAGTAAGCTTCAAATCTCGAATGCATCCTCTAAATCGAGTATTACTGGTCAGTGCAAATTGCGTCATGCCCTCTGGAAAAAAACAAAGAAAAAGTGTTAGGAAGATATTGAAAGACCTTTCCTTCCCTCTAGGATTTCCAGTAGCCATGTATACTTATAGTCCTGTCTTTCAGCATCAAGAATGGAAGATGGCAAAACATTTTCTTACATTTCATAAAAACTTTTATCCATTTGGCTTTGCTTAGGTTTCAGATAACCTAAGGCCTCCTGACTTTCAGCCTACTGACCACTGCGGTCTGATTTCAGCCTCGATATTCAGGGCCAGCAACTATCTGGGTACCTGTACCCACACTGAATATCAGAGCTCTGGATGCCTTCCAGAAGATAACCAGGTAGGTGCAATATTCAGCCTAAAACCCAGTTAACTAACCAGGTAGTGGGCTGAATATCACTTTTTTTTTTGTTCTTGTAGCAAATCCACCTCGCGACCCTTTTCTGGAGCAGCCCCCCTTCCCCCTCTAGAAGAGCACTGCCCAAGAGCTTCCTACCTCCTGATAACGCCTCCCAAGTCTACCTGAGGGGTTCCCTGGTTGTCTAGAATCACATATTATCGAAACAAGATGGGCGGCCATCTTTCGTTTCAATAATATGGTCGGGGACGGCCAAATCTCAAGATTTGGGCCGCCCTTAGAGATGGCCGTGATTGTTTTTTCGCCGATAATGGTAACTAAGGATGGCCATCTCAAACCCGGCCAAAGCCATTTGGTCATGGGAGGATCCAGCATTTGTAGTGCACTGGTCCCCCTCACATGCCAGGACACCAACCGGGCACCCTAGGGGGCACTGCAGTGGACTTCACAAATTGCTCCCAGGTGCATAGTTCCCTTATCTTGGGTGCTGAGCCCCCCAAAACCCACTCCCCACAACTGTACAACACTACCATAGCCCTTAAAGGATAACGGGGGAGGGCACCTAGATGTGGGTAAAGTGGGTTTTGGGTGGGTTTTGGAGGGCTCCCATTTACCACCTCAAGTGTAACAGGTAGAGGGGATGGGCCTGGGTCCGCCTGCCTGAAGTGCACTGCATTACCCACTAAAAACTGCTCCAGGGACCTGCATAGTGCTGTGATGGAGCTGGGAATGACATTTGAGGCTGGCAAAAAAATGTTTTTAAACTTTTTTGGGGGGTGGGAGGGGGTTGGTGACCACTGGGGGAGTAAGGGGAGGTCATTCCCGATTCCCTCTGGTGGTCATCTGGTCAGTTCAGGCACCTTTTCAAGGCTTGGTCATGAACAAAAAGGGACCAAGTAAAGTTGGCCAAATGCTCATCAGGGCCGCCCCTCTTTTTTCCATTATTGGCTGAGGACGGTCATCTGCTAACCACTCCGCCGTCCCGCCTTCGGTACACTACCGACACGCCCCCTTGAACTTTGGCCGTCCCTGCGACAGAAAGCAGTTGAGGCCAGCCAAAATATTTTTCTATGCTGTTCGCATGCAGTGCGTACAAATGACAAGGGGGCAGGTAGGGAGCGGGATTTGGGCATTCCCAAAACTTGGAAGTTTTTCTACCACATAATGGAACAAAGCAAAAACGCCTAGAGCCAAAAGTTTATATATTTTGGTCACAAAAAGGTGCTCTAAATGACCACTGGAGAGATTAAAGCATGACCCCCCCCCCCCCCCCCACTTACTCCCCCAGTAGTCACTGACCCTCTCCAAAAGATGTGAAAGAAACAGTTCATACCAGCCTCTATGACAGCATCAGAAGTTATGGCCAGTCCTATTAGAGCAGCAAGCAGGTCTCTGGAATAGCCTAGTGGTCGGTGAATGCACTGTAGAGCAGGGGCGTATCTGCTATGGGACCACAGGGGCCTGGCCCCTGTAGATTTGCCCCTGGACCCCCCTACCAATGACCCTCTCAACCCCCCTCCTCCCGCCGTCACTCCGCCGTCGCGCCTCACCTCCCTTTGCTGGCGGGGAACCCCAACCCCCGCCAGCCGGTCTCCTTCCTTCCTTCCTTCCTTAGTTTGGGTTTGGTTTATGACGTCCTGCACGCACGTACAACGTGCAGGATGTCAGACTCACAGAAACAGAACTTGTTTCTGTGAGTCTGACGTCCTGCACGTTGTACGTGCGTGCAGGATGTCAGAGACCAAACCCAAACGAAGGAAGGAAGGAAGGAGACTTCGGCTGGCAGGGGTTGGGGTCCCCCGCCAGCAAAGGGAGGTGAGGCGCGATGGCTGAGTGACGGCGGGAGGGGGGGGTTCAAAGTATTTGGAGCCAGGTGGTGGTGTCGTCGTCGTCGTCATCTTCGGTGAGGGGGGGGGGGGTTAAAGTAGTTGGAGGTGGTAATGGTGTCGTCGTCTTCAGCGGGGGGGGGGGGGGGAGGCTAAAATGTGCCCCCTCACCTCGGCTCTGGCCCCCCCCCATACCGTTGAAGTTCAGATACGCCCCTGCTGTAGAGAAGGGAACCCAGTCCCATATCCCACTCTAACTGTTACACTTGTGGTGGAAAGTGTGAGCCATCCAAAACCTACTGTACCCCATAAAGGCTATTGTAGTGGTGTACAGTTGGGTACAATAGGTTTTTGGTGGGTTTTGGAGGGCAATATAAGGGGATAATGGTGAGATGTGTAACTAGGGTGCCCCACTGCTCTGCTGGGATGTCTGTGTGGCTAGTCTATTAAGAATACTGGCCCCCCCAGACGTCCCAATGACTCATTTTTGTGCATTTTCCCCTTGGACACTTTTTTTTTTTTCTTAAAGTGGTCCAAAAAGAGATGCACTGAGCACAAAAACATCTAGCAAATGGCTATTTTCAAAACAAATAGACGGGTGCTTTTCTGGTTCGAAAATGTTCACCACGATTTAGACGTCATATCGGAAATTCCCTTCCACATTACCTGTGAATATATTGAAACCTCATACTTGTTTTGACTGTTTTTCTTGGCTGGACTATAAGTTCATAGAATGAGGACTGCCTCTTATATGTATCTGTATAGACCTGCATATGTCTAGGAGCAGTGCAGCTATGGTCTTGCCTGAGCAGTAGCCTCTGGATACATACCAGGATATCCTCCAATAAAGACTGGATCATTGGTGTCTGCTGAGGTAGAAAAAGTATTTGAACTGCTGCCTTCAACTTTCTTTCCATCCACTGTCAGTTCCAAGCGGCTTTTAATCTTCTGTGCTGCAACCTCATGCCACTGTCCGTCACACAAGCTGCCAGGGACATCTGGTTCATAGATGGCTGAAAACCTGCCTACTCCATTATCTGCATGGAACAAAAGCTGTAAAAAAATGCAGTAAATAGATTAATGTAGGTTTGCTTCATATAAATATTCCAGATTGCCAAGCAAAACTGACATTTTCCTCTTAGTTTTATCACAGCTCGGTTTGATTGTATAGCACAGATCAATATATCTTCTGGTACTTTTTGTCACAAAATAACATTTGTTCTTATTCCTGGTAGGGTTGCCAGTTATTAGTTTTCAGTGGGCTTGGCTGACTTGCTTAAGGGAGGTTCTTAGCTGTCAGACCCTTAAAATTAGGAATGTGAGCCAACAACTTGCCAGCAGGTTCACAAGTGTGTCATGGGGGTTGAGGATCAAAGTTTTCTTGTATCCAGCAGTCAGCGGCAGCAAGTAGCAAGCAGAGAGCAATGATTTATACAGCTTGCTCGCTGTGCCAACCCCGGGGCCTTCTCTTTGACGTAACTTCCTGCTTCTGCATAGCGGAAGACATCAGAGAGAAGGCTCCAGGGTTGACGCGAGCAGGTTGTATGAATTGCTGCTTGCTGCCGCCGACCACTAGAGACAAAAATACATTTGCAAAGGTACACCAGAAAGGGGAGGTGGTCAAGAGACACAAGTGGAGATGCCTGGTTGCCTGCTGGAGAGGGGACATGAGGGAGAGATACTGGATTATTTCTGAGCGGGGTGGGGAGAGAAGGGTCAGGGAGGAAGAAAAGGTAAATGCTAGACTGTTTGTGTGGGTGGGGGAAAGAAAAGGTAAATGTTGGATTATTTGTGAGGGTGGGTGGGGGAAATAGAAGATAAATGCTGGATTATTTTGAGGGTGGAAGGGAAGAGAAGATAAATGTTGGGCTCTTTGTGAGGGTGGGGGGAACGACAAGAGAAGTTAAATCCCGGATTATTTGTGTGTGTGTGTGTATGGGGGGGGGGGGGAGGTAAGATGCTGGACCACATATGGGGTTGTGGCTGAGGAGGGCAGGTGAAGGTAAAATGCTGGACCATGTGCCTTGACAATTTTAGCGCTGTATAATTGTGCTGTCAGATGAAAAAGGTTGAAAATCTCTGCAGTAGACACTCTTCCAACTGACCACCAGCGCGGAAAGAAATAAATTGAAAAAGTACGGTTCTTACCTGATGGTATATAATGTGGACTAGAGTGGGAATCTGCATGAACGAGAATTGTGAGAGCTTTTTAAGCTTAATGCTTTGGTATTGGTCCGGGTCAGTGACGTCGCGGGAGAGTCACTTCATTTGTGTGGCTGCAAGATACTCTATCCAGGGAGAACTCGCGGAGCTGACAGCCGCGTGGATCCTCCCTGCACCCCCTTGCAGCGTGCACCCGGGGTGGACCATCCCCACCGCCCTGACCTTGGTACGCCACTACTGTGCTCAAAACAACAATGCGCAGTACCCATGCAGTTGGAAGGTGGTAGTTATCCTTTATTTTTTAATAGGGAGGTAGATGGGGGAAGAGGATTCCCTTGCCTCCTGTATCTAGTTTTGTCTAACGCCTGCTCCGAGCTGGCACTGGGTTTTGTGCAGTAAGGGCGCCCTTCTTTGGGGTGCTGTTTTCTGAGCATCAGATGGAATATGAAATAATCTCTTTTGACTACATTTGCATGCTCTTGTTTCCCACGGTAAGGGCCTTCTGAGCATTATATACTGGCAAACGTGGGTGCTAGTCCAGCGCTAATGGCCTCTAGTTCCCGCATTTGCTTCTGAGCATCAGGCTGTTATTGCCTTCTCTTTAGGAGGTGATAAGCGCATTTGTGTTGTCTGCAGCAGTGCAGTGCACAGTAATTACAGTGCCCATCCCCCACCTATTTCTTGTTCCATTCCACAATTTGCCAGGTTAGTGCATGAATTAAGGGTACTGTCATGCTAATGCAGTAACAGTTATTCAGTTATGTGCTAACAGCGTACATGAATTCATGCAGGAATTCTAAAAAAAAAATCTGTTCTAACCGAATCTGCTTCGCTGTATGGTTAAGGGCTGAATATTGCCACTATCTGTAAAGCCGCTGGTGGTCAGTGGATAGTGGCACTGTGTATACATAAAATATTTAAACACCACATCCAGCATTTAAAAATAAAATGCTGAGCATGCTTTAAATATTGACCCAAGAGTCATATAGTACATTTTGATGATAAATAGCCCAGTGTCGTTCCATGCAGTTTACCAGCCATTTAACCTGCACACTCTGCTTCTAACACTTTTTTCTGTCATCAACAATCTTTCATATCCCGCTTAACCCCTTATACAATGTTATCACCTAATTCTCCTGATATTTGGTTGCTAATTTGCTAATCTTTCACCTTCCAGGTATCACTGGAATGAACTCGGTTCCATAACCTGCTCAGATTATACAACGCCTCCCTTCTCGTCTTCAGAAAATGTCACATACTAACATCCACTTCTCCTCACTACGGTCCTTTTTCATTTTGCTCATTACAAGTGAGTTGAGTTCAGTCAATCTTACATCCTCTGGGACTTTCCCTTTCTTGACCAAATACTGTTATTTCTCATTGAAAAAACCCCCATCTCACTCCTCCTTTCGCTGATTTTATTTCTGCCTGTTGTGAGGGTGCTGCTTCTTTACTCACTTTCTCGTCCACCAGCTCAATGCCCATGCCCGCCATCCTCTGGCCGCTGACTCCCAATAAAACTCCATGAGGTTGAGTTGTGCGGAATGCAAACTTCACTAGTATATCCATTCCAACTCTGAAATTGTCAACTGCAAGGAGAAAAATAGACACCGAGTGGAAACTGAACAATGCTCGAAAGTAGTACAATAAGCAACACATTTATATGTGTGTGTGTGGGGGGGGGGGGGGGGGGGGGAGTGAAGGGGGTTAGTTTTATAACAGGAAGCCTGTGTGAAAAGTCTGATTTATTTATAAACCGGTCAATATCTAGCCAGCAGTGGTGAGCGATTTTCTAAAAGCTCATCGCCACCCGCACTGAATATCCAGGTGAGCAGCAATGCCTGCAAGTTATGAGAGTAGAGGCAATACACAGCAAACCGAGCAAAGTTAGCACTGCTATTTATGTAAATTCTAAGGCCCAGATCTGAAAAGGAGGCGTGGAATGGGCGGGTCATGAGTGTTTCTCAAATCAATGTGCGTGGTTATAGAATACACCTGGTTCATGCCTAAATTAGGTGCTGGGATTTAAACCAAGTTTTAATTGGCGTAACTGCCCATGACTAGATTTAGTCGTGTGGACAGGCGCTCTGCGTATCCTATAAACCGAGTGGCAATTTAGGCCTATTTTATAAAGTACAACTAAATACACCTCAGTGTACTTTATAGAATACGCTGAGGTATATTTTTTTCTGTGTGGATTTTTCAGGCACCTAGGTTATATAGAATTGTTTTTTATGGGGGAAATTTTACAAAGATTTTTTTTGTATGTAAAAGGGAAATAGGACTTGATATACTGCCTTTCTGAGGTCTTTGCAACTACATTCAAAGTGGTTTACATATATTCAGGTACTTATTTTGTACCAGGGGCAATGGAGGGTTAGGTGACTTGCCCAGAGTCACAAGGAGCTGCAGTGGGAATTGAACTCAGTTCCCCAGGATCAAAGTCCACTAATTCCAAGGACAGGACGAGCATAATCTTATGCATGGAAAGGCAGAACTGTAATTACACCAGGCTCTTAAACACCAATACACTACCTCGTAAGAAAAAACAAAACAAAAAGGGCTGCAAATGCTACACACTAGCAGGATACTGCACCTTGATCACACATGAAAAACACATGACACAACAGGTATGAAGGCAAAATACTGAATTGGAAAGTTACCTCAAGAAGTCAGACTCAGCATGCAGCAATACTAGAAAAATTGAAACTTACATGCAAAATATCACAGATGCACATTTCCAAAAGCTGACATATTCCAATTAATACATTCTGAATAAAATACTTTTGTCTACCTTTGTTGTCTGATCATTTGTTTTTTCTATTCGCTTTGGTCCCAGTGTCTTCTGTTTTATGCAGTGTCTTCTTTCCATTTGATATTTTTTCTCTCACCATGTCCACCATCCTCCTCCTGTGTCCTTATGTGTCCTGTCTACCATCTGTAGCCCTGTCCCTATCCTTTCTCCAGTTTCAGCATCTGCCTTCAAAGTGTTCCAATCCAGCCCTTAAATTCAGCAATTTCCCCTCCATCCATATCCAGCATTTCTCCTCACTCCCCTCCTTCCATGTGCATCTACTTTCCTCCCCTCCCCTACATCCATGTCCAGCATTTCTCCTCTATCCCTTTCCCTCCATCCATGTGCATCTCCTTCCTTTGTCTTTCCTTCCCTCCATTTGTGCCCAACATTTCTCCTCTCTCCCCTGCCCTCCATATCCAGCAATTCCCCTCTCTCCCTGAGCCCTGCCCTCCCATGCTCCTCTGTCCTCTGCCCCCTCCATTCATCCCTATCCAGCAATTCCCCTCTCTCCTTGAGCCCTGCCCTCCCATCCATGCTCCTCTGTCCCCTGCCCCCTCCATTCATCCCTATCCAGCAATTCCCCTCTCTCCCTGAGCCCTGCCCTCCCATCCATGCTCCTCTCTGTCCCCTGCCCCCTCCATTCATCATCCCTATCCAGCAATTCCCCTCTCTCCCTGAGCCCTGCCCTCCTCCCATCCATGCTCCTCTCTGTCCCCTGCCCCCTCCATTCATCATCCCTATATCCAGCAATTCCCCTCTCTCCCTGAGCCCTGCCCTCTCCCATCCATGCTCCTCTCCCCTGCCCCCTCCATTCATCCCCATCCAGCAATCCCCCTCTCTCCCTGAGCACTGCCATCCATGTCCAGGTCCTCTCTCCCTTGCCCTCCCGCTCCCATGTTCAACTGCCTGCCCGCCCTGGCGCCCTCTTCTCCCCCCAACCAACAAGGATCCTTTTTCTTTTAAATTTACCCTCCGTCGCCGACTCGCTGGAATCTGACTGGACAGCACAGCAGGCAGCGTCGCTGAAAGCGCTCCTCCCCTCCCAAGTGCCCCCGATGTCTCTAGCAGAACGCAGAAGCTTCCTGATTCGTTCATTCTCAGTGTCCCGGGCAGAATAGCGTGTCGTCGGATCGCCGCCGGCCCTGGGAAGAGGCTGACTAAGGCGCGCCGTGCGGGGCCCCCCTAAGCGTGGGGCCCTATGCAGCAGCCTTGGCCTAAGACCGGCCCTGGTTGGAAGCGCCCAAAATTGGCTTTCGATTATACCGATTTGGGCGCCCATGAGAGAAAGGTGCCCATCTCCCGATTTGGGTCAAAATATGGGCGTCTTTCTCTTTCAAAAATAAGCCTGTTTGGTGCCTTTGTAAAATAGGTATAAAATAGCTGCTTTTCTGGACTTTCCACATAGATGCCCTGTTATAAAATTACCCCTAGGACAGCAATGTTCAAAGAATTGTTAACCATAAAATATGTGTGTGTAACAAATGAGACATTCCTAGGTGCAAGGCTGGGGAAGCATACTTCCATAGACACTTTTGGATTTTCATATGCATATGTGTTAGGCTTCCCAGATAAAGTACCTGCATGACTAGAAGGTCCCTAGGTAATTGTTGAAAGGGAAATGTTTTCCTTAGCTGATGTAAAGGCTATGAGTAGAAAAGTACCTGCAGACTTTACAAATACATTCTTTGTTACTCTCATTTGGGATTGTTTCAAAAGAAGCTGGAAAATACCTGCTTTGGCAAACCCTGTCCCATCAAAATAAGTTCCTTTCTGTGCGTTGGCAAAACAGGAGCCGACATTGAAGCTGGAAGTAGGGTTATCCAGGTCAACAGGAGACTCTGTCATTTTAAAATTCCTTACGCAGCCATCTATGCTGTGAAGAACCTGGTCACAAAAAAAAATCCAATGTTTACAGTTTAATGAAATAATGGAAAATTACTTTTTCCATTTCAGTGAGATGCTGGTGGGGAGCAACTGGCTTCAGTTAAGCGGTTTATTTACAAAGCTGTGATAACACAAAAATTTGTGAAATCTGTGTTGAATGTGAATTAATTGGCAAATAATGTATGAAAAAGATCACTAGTGTGTCTGAGTTGCTATTAACATGAATACGTGTGAAAAGGAAGAAATGTGATGCAACATATGAAATCGACCTCATTTCATACTACCCCAAGCAAAAATAACACTAGCTATTGAACACAATTCTCTGTAGTGTTGATTTCACATGAAAATGGCAGGTGTACTAAAATGTTTATGACTGCCAACCTTGGGCTTCTTTTACAAAGCCGAACTACCGATTCTCGATGCGGCAAATGAGAGGAAGCCCATTCAATTCCTATGGGCTTCATCTCATTTGCCAGGTGGGAATCGCTAGCGTGGCTTTATAAAAGAAGCCCTTTTGTGCCTTTTTTCTGGGGATACAGTACAGAAACACTCTTATCAGTATTGACTTCCTAAGTTAAAGAACAATTAGGCACTGGGAAACAAGCAATATTACTTCAATTCGACATATCTGCGGCATTTGATCATTCCCTGCTGTTGGAGCATTTAAGCGGAATTGGCATTTCTGGAAAAGTTTTTGCATGGTTTCAGGATTTTTACAGTAATTGTAGGTACTTTGTATGTCTAAATAAATCATTTTCTGAATTTTGGTCCCTGGGGTGTGGAGTTCCACAAGGATCCCCACTTTATCCCATTCTTTTCAATTTTTTCTTGGCTACACTAGGAAAGATTGAATTCATTTCTTATGCAGACAATATATTAATATTGTTATCAATTTCCATTGATTGTCCAGATTATAGGGTCCTTTTACAAAGGCAAGTTCAAAAATGGCTTGTGGTAGTGTAGGTGCGGGTTTTAGGCGCACGCCAATCCATTTTTTAGCGCGCCCGTAAAAAAGGCCCTTTTTTTGTCGAAAATGGACGTGTGGCAAGATGAAAATTGCCACGTGTCCATTTTGGGTCTGAGACCTTACCGCCAGCCATTGACCTAGCAGTAAAGACTCACGCGGTAACCGGGTGGTAATGACCTACGCGTGCCAAATGCCACTTGGCGCATATCCATTATGCGCACCTGAAAATAAAAAATATTTTTCAGATGCGCGTATCAGATGTGCGCAAAAAATGAAATTACTGCAAGAGCCATGCAGTAGTTGGACGGTAACTTCATTTTGGCGTGCGTTGGGTGTGCGTAGACACTTACGCGACTTAGTAAAAGGGACCCTTTGTTAGTCGGATTTCTTTAGGCATGAATAGGATTAAAAAATGGGCATTAGACAATAGAATGATAATTAAATTCCAGTAGAACAAAGGTGTTATGGTTTAAAAGCTCAGTATTTCTGTCCCTTCTACAATTATTTTATCAAAGGACCAAATTTTACCAGTTGAGTTGGAATCAAGGGTTCTTGATGTGATATTAGATTCATCTCTGTATTATAACTCTCAAATAAATCATTTATGTCAGAAAACTTTCATTAAGCTGGGACAATTGCGTTTATTGAGATTTTACTTTAATCAAAACCCATTTGCTCTATTAGTTCAAATGTTGGTTTTACCACACCTAGATTATTGTAATAGTCTTTATTTTGGCTTATGTTCTAAATTATTGTCGCATGAACTCGTTCCTCAGTTTTCTTTTTTCCGCACTGAGGTGCGGTAGAGTTTTTCTGCGCTCTTCTCAGGCCTGGGAAAGAGTCTTCGAAAGCTTTTTGGCTCTTTGCCTTATTTTTATTTTTTTATCAATTCTACAGTAAAAAAAAAAGTTCCTGTAGTTTCCTTTACTTTTGTCCACCTTTTAAAGTTTCCTTTGTATTCGACACAGCTGGCTTAGGCCGCGCGGTCGGGTTGTTCCCTTATTTTTGTTCCCTTTTTTCTTTTCAAAGGCACAATCGTGTCTTTTGATTTTGCCGACGCCGTTTTTCCTTCCATGTCATCAAAGACATCCAGCGGCTTCAAACGTTGTACTTGGTGCAACCGGACCATCTCAGGTACCGATACTCACACCTGGTGTATCCAGTGCCTTTGGCCCGACCATAGCCCAGCCGCTTGTAGTCTATTGAGCTTATTTTTGAAAGAGATCACCGGCGATCTTCCGATACAAATTGGGAGATCACCGGCAATCTCCTGATCCCGGCCAAATTGGTATTATCGAAAGCCAATTTTGGCCGGCTCCAACTGCTTTTTCGTCGCGGCGCCGGCCAACCTTCAAGGGGGCGTGTTGGTAGGGTAGCGAAGGCGGGATGGGGCGGGGTGGGGTGGGGCGGGGCGGAGGCGTGGTTACGAGATGGCCAGCTTCAGCTTATAATGGAAAAAAAATGGCCGGCTCGAACGAGCATTTCGTCGGCTGGACTTGAGCCCCAGTTGACCAGACGACCACCGAAGGGAAGTGGGGATCACCTCCCCTTACTCCCCCAGTGGTCACCAACCCCCTCCCACCCAAAAAAAAAAAACAGTTTTGTGCCAGCCTGTATGCCAGCCTGAAATGTCTTACCCAGCTCCCTGACAGCAATATGCAGGTCCCTGGAACAGTATTTAGTGGGTGCAGTGCACTTCAGGCAGGTGGACCCAGGCCCATCCCCCCCTACCTATTACACTTGTGGTGATAACTATTGAGCCCTCCAAAACCCCCCAAAACCCACTGTACCCACATGTAGGTGCCCCCCTTCACCCCTTAGGGCTATGGTAGTGGTGTACAGTTGTGGGGAGTGGGTTTGGGGGGGAGATTGGGGGGCTCAGCACACAAGGTATGGGAGCTGTACTCCTGGCACCTATTTTTTTTTAAATATTTAGAAGTGCCCCCTAGGGTGCCCGGTTGGTGTCCTGGCATGTCAGGGGGACCAGTGCACAGGAAATGCTGGCTCCTCCCATGACCAAATGCCTTGCATTTCGCCGGGTTTGAGATGGCTGGTCCCGATTTCCATTTTGGCTGGAAAACGAAGCCGGCAATCTCATGTAAACCTGGTGATCCTGCTCTTAACCCAGCGAGCGATTTGGCCGGCGCCAAGTGTATTTCAAAAATATGCTTGACTCCACCCCTTGCAGAGCTGGCCCCGAAGATGGCCAGCCATCGATTTGGCCAGCGCTGTTCGATTATGCCTCTCCATGTCTTCGTATGAAGAAACGGACCCAAGCGTCTCGAGAAGCCCAACGAGAAAAGCTTTTTGGGGCTCGGTCCAGTCCTTCGACGTTGACTTCAGTACCGAGATCGACAGCGTCGACATCAACTTCGAAGGAAGCATCGACGTTGGGAGCAGAGGTAATGGCTGCTGAAAGACCTATTCGCACTGGGAGCAGTGAGGCATCGAATGGGTCTCCACCTGCCTTGAGGCCTCCTGCTATGCAGGCCCCCCGGGACCGACTTTTGTCGGACCTGGCCCCTAGGAGGCGTGAGGATTCCACGTCCTCCTCATCGGTACCGAGGAGTCTTGATGATGTGCGTCGAGCGAAGGCATTTCCTTCACTTATGCCCAAGCTGGGTTGTCTCTAGAGAGCTTTGTCATGGCTCACAATGTCAGAGCCATGGCTGCGTCAGTGGCTCACTTAAAGTCAGCCTTCATTGAAGAGATTTGCAAGGCTGCAACATGGTCATCAGTCCACACATTCACATCTCACTACTGCCTTCAGCAGAATACCTGACACGACAGTCGGTTTGGGCAGTCAGTGCTGCAGAATCTGTTCGGGGTTTAGAATCCAACTCCACCCCCTAGACCCATTTTTCTTCTGTTCGAGGCTGCACTCTCAGTTAGTTGTTTATGGTTTTAGGTCAATCTATGTTATGTCCTCGCCGTTGCGAGGCCCAATTGACCAATGTTCGTTGTTTTTGAGTGAGCGTGGTTGCTAGGGATATCCCTTCTGTAACAACAAGCAGCCTACTTGTCCTCGGAGAAAGCGAAGATACTTACCTGTAGCAGGTATTCTCCGAGGACAGCAGGCTGATTGTTCTCACAAACCCGCCCACCTCCCCTTTTGAGTTTATTTTAATGCTTTTTGATTTAACTGAGGAACACGTTCACGTGACAGGCGGGAAATCGGTCTGCGCATGCGCGGTGTGCGCTGCACCGCGCCAGAAGACTCTGGCAAAACATTTTTTATATTTTACTTGCAAAATGCCTATTCCTGGCCGACACGGACGTCGACCCACATGTGAGAACAATCAGCCTGCTGTCCTCGGAGAATACCTGCTACAGGTAAGTATCTTCGCTATAACGCCTACCTCGCAGGCAAATTGAGCGGTTTACATTACAACTCATACAGACTACTTCAGTGAGGCTGATTTTCAAACTTAGTAAATTTAGCAGTGGTACTTCTTACACTGCTAAACTTCATTGGCTTCCAATTTACAAACAAATTTTATTTAAAATATCTTGTTTGGGGTTTTTTTTTTCAAAATATTGAATGGTAGCACTTCTGAATTATTGGTAAATATAGTTTCCATCACTCTCCCAAGATTGTCATGTCGATTCAGCAAACAGATGATATTTCACCCTCCTTCTTTTCGCAATATGCGTTTTTACCAAGTTGTTAATTCAGTTTTTCAGTTATGGGTGTTTATTTCTGGAATTCTTTTCCTTTATATATTAGAACTGAATCAAGCTAATTAGCATTCCAGAATAAGGTCAGAACCTTTCTGTTTGAGCGACTTTAAGATGTAATCATGGTTTAAATATAGGTTAAATGATTGTTTTTTAAATTAATGCTATGTACTGAATAATGATTTGTATTACTTTTTAATTACTGTACACCGCTATGAACCCTTTTCAGGGAAATTAGTGGTTTATAAGTACTGTACTGATATTGGTATCCCACATTTTCCGGCATAGCAGTAGGCTCAATGTGGCTTACAGGTTCCGGAGAGGAGAGAACCAACTCCGGGAATATATACAGAGTTGAATATAGAGTAAAAGTAGGTGCAAGGAAGCTGATAAGGTTCCAGAAAAGAGAATACAACTTTGGGACAAATATATAGTATAGCATATAAAGAAAAGTAATCCAATGAGGCTTATAAGGTTAATGTTGAAATGTCACACCTGTGTCTATGCACCTGAAAACCTACAGGCAAAAATGTCTTTTGGGGCTAATATTGCTCATAACTGTAAGGCACTTTAGAGCACCTGCATGTTTTGGTGTCTTTGAAGATTTGTGTAGCAGAAATGATCCTGAAAAGGCAAGCCCAGGGAACAAAATCACTACTGGGACAATGTGATTTTCCCAAGACTGCAGATATTTTAGACTGTTGACTTTGCACCAGTTCTCAAAGAGAAGGATATGGTAACAGCACTTAGCGTATCTGGATTTAAAAAAGGTTTGGATAAGTTCCTGGAGGAAAAGTCTATAGTCTGTTATTGAGATAGACATGGGGACTCTGTTGTCCCTGGGACTGGTAGCATGAATTCCTGGTATTCTGCCAGGTACTTGTGACCTGGATTGGCCACTGCTGGAAGCAGAATACTGGGCTAGATCTGACATAATATGGCTATTTGGAAGTATGTTTATGTTCTTAACATATCATCGTACTTCCCCTCTAAAATCTGTCTAGAAGCAAAGTGCCCACAGAGATTTGCACTTGCTTTTGATGTGGGTGCTTCCCCCCTGAAAAATGAATGTAGTTTTGAAAATGCAAAACTACACACCTATTGCAGGTCCACTTTTTCAGAATTTCCCTTTGAAAACCAGCTAGCAGGCACCAGGGTACAAAGAACCTGTGGTCCTGCAAGCTGCCATCTCTCACCCAAAATTGCCATCCCTATAACGTAAACTTGTCTTATGTACCAAATCCCTTCTAAATGCTGCCTTGATTAAATGAATTTGAATGGAACATTAAAATATCTTTCCACTTTCCATCACGAAGGGGGTCTTTTACTAAAGCTTAGCTCGCGTTATCTGCAGATAACTTGAGTTAAGCTTTAGTAAAAGACCCTCTAAATGTCCTTCTCAGAAGTTTTCAGATGAGGGATGCTCACTAGATTGATGTGGCAACAAAGGGAAGGAGAGGGTGCATAGAGAAGAGAAGAAGGATCCTAATGGGTGGAGCCAGTTCAAAAAGTACAACTGGATTGATGCCACCAAAACCCAGGCAATTTAAAGACACATTTAAAACTTGTTTCAACAAACACAGTTATTTTCCAGAATAATTTAGTACATACAGAGATGTGGCCTGGCATTGCATGTGGCAGATGAAGATTTCGTATTTGCCTTACCGGTCCAATTCTTCGAGTTATATAATTAATAGGAAGTCCTCCAACATATAGCATTCCCACTACATCCAGGATATCAGCTTTCTTGGGGCTGATGGTGCTGTTTGAAACTCCATCTACAAACAAGATGCCCCTTTGCTTTGCCCTAACTATCCTTATCTAGGAGAAAAAAAAAAGACAGAACTGCTTAGGGAAGTAATACTTTATAGCACGCAGTGCTAATGCTTGAAATGAAAATACATATATGGATGCTGGGAAATTGCAAGTGTTGGCACATCTAAGAGGAACAGCTATTTTTGTAAGAACCATGTCCAAAGAGAGGGGTATCACTTGAACACAAGTTCTAACACTTAAATGGTCCCAAAAAGCAGCAAGGTCTGCAAAATCCAACATGGAGACAAAAAGAGCAGATCAATCAGTAGTACAGTTCAAACTTTATTGTAAAATAATTGCCCGACACAGACTGTGTTTCGTCCACAAGGGCTGCATCAGGGGCTTGAATGCAGTGTGAAATAAAGCAAAACAAAAGGGCAAAAACACAGCGAATAGACTTCCTCCAAGACGGAGTCTATAAACATGCTCCAAAAAATGACAGCATATGGTCAAACTCTTCAAATATGCTGGAAAAAAAAGTGTAACCATATGCTGTCATTCTTTGGAGCATGTTTATAGACTCTGTCTTGGAGGAAGACTATTCGCTGTTTTTTTGCCCTACTGTTTTGCTTTATTTCGCACCGCATTCGAGCCCCTGATGCAGCCCTTGTGGGCGAAACACAGTCTGTGTCGGGCAATTATTCTACAATAAAATTTGAACTGTACTACTGATTGATCTGCTTTTTTTTGTCTCTAACACTTAAATGTGCAGGTGAAAGTTTTATAACCTACATGTGTTTGCACTTAACAGAAGTAAATGCCTGATTTTACAAAACTGGACATCTAGGCTGAAATTGGCCTCATTCAGGTTTGTATATCCCCAGTAGCAATTCTGCTCTGATTCCATGTTCTTGATTCTAACAGAGTTATCCCCATTAATAAGAACAATGTGAGTTGAGGCACTTAATTCCCCAGCACTAATAGAATAGTTGTTCGCCAGCTTTAATGTCTTTTATGTACTGGGACTGACAACATTTCAATGCAGAAAGATTCCTCGTGGTCAGGATCAGACACATACCGCCAAACATTTCCCCCCTCCCTCACAGAGATGGCGTTTCACAGACTTTACTAAACAACGTATACAAGGTAGGGAAAGTTTATCACAAAAAAATATCAAAATCTACACTTTCCTTGCATTAGAATGATACAAAAAATCAGTGTATTGTGCTGGATTTCTAATAAGGAGGAAAAAGAGCCTCACAGAGCTCCTAGACAATATGTCTGTCTACTGGAGCTAAAACGGATCTTAAATTGATCCTCTGTTCATCATTGGCTCTGAAAAAACCCCCAAAAAATAGTTTTCTAATGTTTCAATCAACAGTGACAAGGATAATAGTTCCTTTCAATTGTTGCTTCACAAAATATTAGGACTAATTGTTGCTTCACAGAATGTTAGAACACAGTGTAAAATAAACACTTATCTATAGCGTGAGAAGACTTCAATCTTTCTTCCTATGGCGCTCCAAGCCAACGTGGCCAGCGTTTCGTAAAAAAACTGCTTCAGGGCTTAGATAGCGCTCGTCTTATGAAAGCCGCTGTAGCGGTGGTCTCCTGCATTCAGCATGAATGCAGGAGACCACCGCTACAGCGGCTTTCATAAGACGAGCGCTATCTAAGCCCTGAAGCAGTTTTTTACGAAACGCTGGCCACGTTGGCTTGGAGCGCCATAGGAAGAAAGATTGAAGTCTTCTCACGCTATAGATAAGTGTTTATTTTACACTGTGTTCTAACATTCTGTGAAGCAACAATTAGTCCTAATATTTTGTGAAGCAACAATTGAAAGGAACTATTATCCTTGTCACTGTTGATTGAAACATTAGAAAACTATTTTTTGGGGGTTTTTTCAGAGCCAATGATGAACAGAGGATCAATTTAAGATCCGTTTTAGCTCCAGTAGACAGACATATTGTCTAGGAGCTCTGTGAGGCTCTTTTTCCTCCTTATTAGAAATCCAGCACAATACACTGATTTTTTGTATCATTCTAATGCAAGGAAAGTGTAGTTTCACAGACTTTGACAAGCTTATCAATAATCTGTACTTTGAGCTACCAGCAAAACACACTCTTCTCATCACAGGAAAGTAAAATCAGATAAGCCTATTTTAAAAGTTCAATAGACCTCTTAATTATGCAGCAGTTCCACAAGGGCATCTGCAACAGCTACCAGTTCTTCTAATGAGAATGAACATTGTCTTATCCCCTTTCTACCCCTGACAATTCCCAAGGTCCTCGTTATTTAGCATGTATTGAACATTGGAAGTACTATACTGCAAATCCACTGCTTCCTAACAGGCTCTGCTCTATTTCTTTATTTTAACTATTTCTCAAAAGGTGTCTTTAAATGTAAAAAAATCTGCAATCATATAAAGATCTTGCAGGGCTTTATATTCTTTCCATTCCAGTGTAATGTTGGAAACAAATTAACATAAGGGATTAATAACGCCTGGCCATCTGTCTGAGGACAAATGCTTCTCTGAAAATTTAATTGAAAGGAACAAAAATCAGTGAAAAGACATATTAAGTTACAAAAATATATGGGTCATAGCACACCAGGGATTACAGAGAAATAAAGTCTCCCCCACAAAATGACCCCAAAGTATTTCAATAGGAGAAGCAGTTCCAGCAGCTCTAACATAAAAAAACATTTCAATACAGCAATTTACCAATTAGGGAATTGTTCCTATCAAAGTGACCTTTCTTTCTCCTTTCCGAGTCACAGACTCACACATAAACTCATCCACACAAACACATGGACACATACACAGTTCTGTCTCTGCTTTGCCCAAACTATGGGGTCCTTTTACTAAGGTGCGCAGAAAAATGGCCTGTGCTAGTATAGGCGCGTGTTTTGGACGTGTGCAGATCCATTTTTCAGCGCGCCTGCAAAAAAGGCCTTTTTTGTGGGGGTAAAAAAATGGACGTGCGACAAAATAAAAATTGGCAAATGTCCATTTTGGGTCTGAGACTTTATTGCCACCCATGGACTTAGTGGTAAGGTCTCACGTGTTCACTAGGCGGCAATTGTCAGTGCGCATACACTGCCAATTACAGCCTAGTCAGAGCTGCACGGCAGAAAATAAAAATTATTTTCTGACATGTGTAAAAATGAGAATTACCACCCAGGGCATGCGGTAGCTGGGCGGTAGTTTAATTTGACACGCGCCTACATGCCTTAGTAAAAGGGCCCCTATGACCCCAGGAATGCCTATGTGCTCCTGAAAAAACTACAGACAGCTCAGAATACGGTTGCCAGGCTAATTTATGGTGCATCTAGATTTGAAAGTACAAGACCTCTGCGAGAGAAACTGCACTGGCTTCCTGTCAAGGACCGTATCACTTTTAAAATTTGCGCTCTGGTGCATAAAATCATCTACAGCGAAGCCCCAGCATACATGGACACCCTAATTAACTTGCCGCCAAGGAACTCTCACAGATCCGCATGATCGTACTTAAACCTCCATTACCCAGTATATAATGGATTTAAATACAAGAGCATCTACGCATCAACTTTCTCCTACACTAGCGCTCATCTGTGGAATGATCTGCCTAAACTGGTGAAACTTACTCCTGATCACCCTACCTTCAAACAGCGCTTCAAGACCTTTCTGTTTGGCAAAGCTTACGCACCACTCCCGCCTGGCATCTCTAACTTCTGAACTGTCTTTATCCCGGTGTCATATTAATCACCAATGCTCTACCTCGCTCTTGCCCTTTCTCCATTATACTTCTAGGGCATTAATTGTTTGATCCCAGACTTGTTGTGTGTTTATGTAGATTGTTGTAAGCCACATTGGGCCTACCCATGGGTGGGAAATTGTGGGATATAAATGCTGTAAATAAATAAATAGATTGCACAAGAGTAAGGGGCCCTTTTATGAAGGCGCGGTAGAGCTACCATGCGGGTGGTAAGCAGCAAAACAGCACTACAGCCAGGCAAACCCAGGTGCTCTGCGGTAGTTCTGGAATCATCGTGCATTGTTTCACACACCAGAAAAAAATTGGTTATTTTCTTGAGTGCAGGCGGGGAGTAGGCATTCCCAGTGGTAATCAGGCAGCATGAGCACATTGCTGTGTGCTGCCTGATTGCCGCACGAGTACTGCGTGAGCCTGTACCGCCTACTAAATAGGAGGTAGTAAGGGCTCAGGCGGTAATGGCTACACTAATTTGGAAATTGGTGCATGGCCACTAATGGAGGAAATTGAAATTCAGTCATTTTAGTGCCACGCTAAAAAAAAGTGGCTGGAGTGTGCAGGAAACCCACATGAGAACACTAACGCCGGCCACTTTTTAGCATGGCTTAGTAAAAGGACCTCTAAGTGTCTACTTTTCTTGTGTGTACATTTACACACGTGCAGTTATAAGAGCTCATTTCTGAATATAAAAAAGGCTTTCCATGCAGAAAAAACTTTATAAAACTACCCCCCCCCCCCATAATGCTTAGATATATTATCATAGTTGGTATCATTTGATTATTCTTTCCAAACCAACGGAATGTTTGGGTGCTATACCATTCAAATTGCCTCTCCCTTCTTCTCTCCAAAGCAGAGACACACACAAAGACAACCCACATACATATGTGCATTTATTTACACACACACACACACACACACACACACACACACACACACACACACACGAGTTAGAAAGAATTCCATGAGCCATGCTTTCCCTACTTTCCCCCCCCCCCCCCTTTTGTACCTGGTGCCACTGGCCATCATTAATCTTTTTGGGGACCATTGTGCTGGTGTTCCCATGGCCCAAGTCATATCCAAAGTGAGCCATCCCATTCTTCAGCTGAACAGTGGCAAAGTCAGCATGGTTGATCCGGGCCATGTAGAAAAGTAAGCCTGACTCTGCTTCTGTTCGAACTTCAAATTCAATAGTAAGCCTGCAAATTGAAAACATCTAATCAAAATCAGATATAGAAATTATTATGAAGAAAATTACATTTTTTCATAAATAAGCTCACTACTAATAGCCATGCGAGGCTAGATCATTGTCTTTGGCTAGAGACATGCTAAAAGGCATCCACCTAGTTGTAGATTACAATTTAAGAACTGCACTGCTGCCTCCTACTAGTATGATGTTTAACATTACAATGAAAACTGTGGCATTTATTTTCTTTGCCTTGTCTCAATGCAGAAGTGCTAGGTAGATTCCTTGAAATATATAAATATGTAAATACAATGGCGGCCCTACCATTAGGCCCACCGAGGTGGGGGCCTCAGGCGGCACTCTTCTGAGGTGGCATTGCCCCTCACCTTTCCTTTCCCAACCTCCTTCCCCAAATATACCCATAGGCTGCCCTGCTGCTAGTCCCAGCTCCTTCTCTCTACTGTGGCCTCCCTCTCTGATGTACTTTCCTGTTTCCTTGGAAGTGGGCTGCAGTAGAGAGAAGGGGCTGGGACTGGCGGCAAGCCTGACTATGGGAATTGCTGCTGCCGCCGCCTTTTGAAAAACAAGAAAAGAAAAGGTAAATTCGGGGAAGGGGTGTTGGGGAAGGAAGGGGGAGATGTCAGACTGCGGCAGGGGGGGGCAGCGGCGGTGGCGGAGGAGCAGTCCATGCCTCTCCTCAGGCAGCAGATTGTCTTGGGCCACTCCTGTGGAAATACATACATGACTGCTTTTTTTAAAGAGATGAAATTGCCAAAATCCCAACTTTCCAATAATTGCAATGTTGATTCACAGTAATATGCTTTAAAAAATAAAATAAGGAATCTTAGTAGGCTCTGAAACTTTTTAGCAGTCCTGCATTAAGAAATATTGCAGTAAGTGAACTCTGAAATTTTTGAGACTGCATTGGTCTCGAGGCCTGTGCAATCTCAAAAGCTTATCTATGACAATATTTTTTATATGTTTGCCCAATAGAAGATTTCGCCATTGGCATCTGATATAAGAGAATTGGGGAGGCCTTAGCCTTCCCAAAACCCAGTCTGGCGGACAGGACCAGGTCAGGACGGAGCTAGATATGACAGTTTAGGCTGAAAACATGGCATGCTCTAGGAGAGTGACTGAGGCAGGAAACTGGAGAAAGCTGTCTACTTGCTTCAGCTGCTAATTCCTCATCTTTTGTCTCTGATTGGTCTTGGCCATCAGAATGAGCCAATCATCAGCCAGAGGTGGGGAAGGCTTTCTTCCTCTGCTGCAGTGACATGAAAAAGGAGGCACAAAGAGGAGAGTGCAAGCAGATGTGCAGAAAGAGGGACAGTAAGAGGAGACAAGTGAGTAAGGATGGGTGCATAGCAATGTAAGATCATAAGAACATAAGAGCAGTCTTGCATCAGTTCTCAAAGATGTTCAAACAGAGTTTGCCATCAGACAAAAACATTATTAGAACAACAACAATGATTCCAACTTTGTGAAAGCCGCCTCTATAATTAGACAGGATGAAGAAGATGTAGGTGATAATGACAATGATGATGATTAAGTATTCTTCGCTGTACAAAAGTCAAGTGTTTCAGATAGAGATTCCCTTAATCAATATCTGCAGACCCAGTCAAAAGACATTAGTAATATTGCAGCCTGACCTGATTTGAAGGAACGTTTGATCAGATTGAACAATCCACTTCCTGCCAATACAATTGTTGAACACCTTTTTAGCTGTGCTGGTTTAATAATGACTCACAAGCGCATTTGCATTAGTGACAGTCATTTTCAAAATTTAGTTTTACTAAAAGCAAAGTGGAGTGAATTGTAGAGCAATAAAGTTGGGATAAAACGTTAACAATAGGTATATTCATTGTAGTTATGGTACATTTACATTTTATTCAAAAAATATTATATTAGGCAACAACTTTTTTACTTTTACTTAAGTAAATTTTTAAGTGTGTTTCTTTCACACAGAGCGATGTCAAGGTGAGGCACTATGATTTTAATTCAGGGGGGCCCGGTGGTGGATGGAGGGGGGCGGGTGGAGGGGACTGCGGCGCAGGGCCCCCCTTGGAGGCCCGGGCCCGTGGAATTTTGTCCCCCCTGCCCCCCCTCGGCGGCCCTGGATCCAAGTGTATTTGCACCAGAGAAATCAACACACAGACTCAGGAGCTGCCTCAGATGTCAGGATGTATCAATATTGAGAGGACTTTGGTCACCTTTAAGTTTAAGAATCATAGAAGCCATTGGGACCATTAAGGTTGTGCATTTGTTAGTATACTTTTGGTTCATTAGAATATCTTAAAACATTTAGTGCACACTAAATCAATTTAATACATTGTAAAGTCAATTTGCGCATGTTAGATTCTTTTTATTAATAAGAATGTATGAAACAAATTGAAAAAACATCCAAATGTTGTAAAAATTGACCAAATAAAGCAAAATCAACATGACAGCTTTTTGCTTGTACACATCCCTAGGCACTGTCCAGTGACAAAGTCCCACCTGAATAAGTTGAAGGATTCCAATGCGGCACATCCAACGGAGGCTAGGTATTGATATTACTCCTAAGGGGTAGCTCTTCCATTAGACATAGGAGGCAAAGGCTTCAGGTGGCAAATGTTAGGGCCACCAGCAAGTACCCACAAAACATCCCTGCTACAGCTGCCTCACTTCATGCCTGGTTAGCAGCAGAAAAGGCAACGGTAGCATCTCCTCTACATGTTCCCCATCCCTGTTTTAATCTCTGTGCTTGCTGCTGCACTACCCCAGGTCTGTAGCCACAGCAGCAGTTAAAGAAACAATAAGTGTGGGGGCGGGCCCTCTGAGACTCCAATGTGCTTCCAAGACCCTGATGCTCCCACATTCTCTGGAAAGGCCTGCCACCTCTGAAACAAAAGGTATATTTCAAAGGGGACAGGACCACCAGGGGGAAGTATGCCGGAGTCTCCAAGGCATCATGCTTATTGTTTCTTTTGTCACTGCTATGGTGAGAAGGGTAAGAGGGTTGAAGGAAAAATTCAGGACCAGGGAGGTGAAGAGGCAATACAGGACCACTTAGCAGGGGAGGGAAGAGGCAGAAGATGCTGGACATAAGAGGGAGCTGCAAGGGAGATGCTGGACACAGAGGCATAGGGAAGTGGAAAGTAGATGTTGGACAAGGAGGGCAGAAGGAGATTGAAGGGAGACTTTGGACATAGGAGAAAAATGGGGAGCCAGAAGGGACAAGCTGGACATGGAGGGAGAAATAGGGAGGTAGAAAGGAGATGTTGGGCATGGGAGGGAAACATAGGAAGATAGAGGGGAGATATTGGACACAAGAGAGCACAGCGAGATGGAGATATATAGGGAGATGGAGGGTAGCTGTAAGACATTGAGGGGGGGGGGGGGGCATAGGAAAATGTGATCCAGATGCTGGATAGATGGGAGCTGAAAACAAGGAGACAGAGACAAGATGCTAGAGACTGGGGTCATAGGGAGATGGAGGACAGATGCTGGACATGAGGAAACAAAGAAAGAAAAAGAGAGAGAGAGAGAGAGAGTGTGAATATGCTAGACACAGGGGGATAGAGAGAGAGAAGGAGAAGGGGTGATGTGCATGGGAGGATAGGGTGTGAGAGAGGGGGTATTGGATAGTGGGACAGTGCAAAAGAGGGGGGTAGAGAGAAAGCAGAGAGAAACTGGATGGGGAGGAGAGGGTTGAGATGGATACAAGGGAGAAGAAAGGATAGAGTTACTGAAAGACTGGGGAAAGAGAATTAGATGGGGAATATGAGCTGGGATGAGGGAAAAGATGAAAAGCTGTAGGTGGATGGAGTAAAAGAGGAAGATTGAGGACTAGATGGTATGAAGGAGGAGTGAAATCTGAGTGGATAGTGAAGTAAAAAAATTAAATTGAAGCAAGCTGAACTGTAAAGAGCATTTTAGGGATGGACATATGAGAGGAAGTGAAGAACATAAGAAAGGAGAGAAGAAGTGTCAGATGGACTGCAGATTCTGGAAAAAGAGTTAAGAGAAAGAGGAAAGCAGCAACCAGATTAGAAAAATAAAATAATAAATTAAAATTAAATTTAGTGATTGGAATGTGTCAGTTATTTACATTTAGCATCATTCAAGAGGAGCTCCATGTCTTTCCATTTTCTGACGTTCTATGACATGCAGTGTAGCTTCTAGAGGTTCAGCTAAATGTGTGTCTACATATTTCTATTTTTAGTTTGTGGTCACATATTCTGTACTTGGTGAGGAGGGTTTATCTGTGTTTTGTGTGTGACCAAATCTATTTTTTTGGCATCATGGAGTTTCTATGTAAGAATCAGAAGTAATCAAGCTTGTTCAGTTTCAAAATAGGTATACTGATGTTTTAGAGTCCACTGCAATATCTATGGTGCTGTTCTTCTGGGTACACTATGTTATGTGAGTTTTGTTATGATACAATAGATTTGCTGTATAGTTCCTGAGTGAATTTTGTGAAGTTTTGTGCTGGATAAAAGTTATGTTGCTGTTAATGAGATGATACCAGAATCAGAATTTTTATTTTTATATGTTGAGTTTTACTGGGAAAGGTCCAAACTCTGCTCTACACCTCTTGCTGTGGGAAAGGTTTCTTTGGATCTAGAATATATGTTAAAAAAAAGGCAGAACCATAGCACAGTTTATACCACCTAAATGTTGTTTGCTTTACCTGGAAAGTAAAGACAACAGTCCAGTAGACAAACTGAGTCAAGTCTTACGCCCACATAACTGGTCCCTCAACAAGAGAGTAGCAAGCCAGATATTTCACATGTGGGGTACTCTAGTGGTGGATTTGTTTGTGTCAATTCTGTTCCAGGATAGGGACTCACAGAAGACTATTCTCAAATGTTTCCTCCTAGACTGGGGGGCTGATCTTTTTAACACTTCATATAGAACAGTAATATAATCTTAGGAAAGAATTGAAAGACTAAGATTTTTTTGTATGCATATCCTCCACTATCTCTGGTAGTAAGAACTCTGCTAAAACTCAGAAGAGATCAAGGAACTGTGATTCTCATAGCAACTCTTCTGGGAGTTATCCATCAGGGAATCGATCTGGTTGAGGACTTCAAACTTAATCAGGCAGAATTGGGAAAAAGGTTACATCCCAACATTAGGTTCCATGAATCCACCTGAAAATACCTCAAATCCTTTTGACTTTTAAAAGAGACTACCCTAGAAGATGCTATGGTTTTAAGTGGAAGACGTCTACTGTTTGGTGCAAAAGAAAAGCCCTAAAACACTTCTTCTGTCCCACCAACAAACTGGTTGAATACCTTCTACATCTCTTAAAATCAGGCCTCAAAACCAAATCTGTTAGGGTTCAGCTATCTCTCTACAGCTTCTAGTTATTAGATGCATGTGGGACATGCTTTATTTGATGCCTCTCCTTATGCCTCCTAATGTGCCATTAGGGCTTCAGCATGGTAATGCTTCAACTGAAAAAAGTTCCCGTCAACTGACAAAAGCTCCCTTTTAGCAGCTGTTGTCATGACCTGAAGTACCTGATCTAGAATGAGGCAGTCAACTCAGTAATCTGAGTCAGTGAATTTAGGGCCCTTTTTTCACCGAGCTGCGGCAAAAGGGGGCCTGTGCTGGTGCCGACGCTTGTTTATGACGTGTGCCAAGGCCCCCATTGATTGCACCTGGTAAAAGGTAGGTCTTTTTTTTTTTTTTAAAGAAATGGCCATTGCAGCACAACCATTTCGGGGGAGAGCCCTTACCGCTACCCATAGAAGTGCTAATCTGGTAGATTACCACTGGGTACACACTGGCGCTATGAAAATACATATATTTTTGTAATGCCAGATATGATGGTGCGCTGGGGTTGAGAAATACCGCCAGGCTGCTATGGTAGCCCAATGGTACTTTCTTTTTAGCGAGTGTTAATCCCGCATTTGGGCTTACCGCTGCTTTGTAAAAGGGGCCCTCAGTGACTAATCCACTTTACATGAAATTTTTTAACTATAGGGTGATTCTGTACACCTATCCATCCTAAGGTAGGGTCAGACTTCCAACATTTTCACCAAGGCATATGCGCATAATGGTAAATGTGCCTTGCATGCAGTAAATTCTAAAATAGCCCTAGCTTTTTACTTCATTTAGACTGACGCCCTTGGAAAATCTATCCAGCATTTTGTTACTTTGTTTCCCGCAAACCCAGAACTGCTATGGTTAGGGTCACACTATCCAGCTTGTTAGCAAGTTGTATTTAGGGTATGTACAGTGGGGGAAATAAGTATTTGATCCCTTGCTGATTTTGTAAGTTTGCCCACTGACAAAGACATGAGCAGCCCATAATTGAAGGGTAGGTTATTGGTAACAGTGAGAGATAGCACATCACAAATTAAATCCGGAAAATCACATTGTGGAAAGTATATGAATTTATTTGCATTCTGCAGAGGGAAATAAGTATTTAATCCCTCTGGCAAACAAGACCTAATACTTGGTGGCAAAACCCTTGTTGGCAAGCACAGCGGTCAGACGTCTTCTGTAGTTGATGATGAGGTTTGCACACATGTCAGGAGGAATTTTGGTCCACTCCTCTTTGCAGATCATCTCTAAATCATTAAGAGTTCTGGGCTGTCGCTTGGCAACTCGCAGCTTCAGCTCCCTCCATAAGTTTTCAATGGGATTAGGGTCTGGTGACTGGCTAGGCCACTCCATGACCCTAATGTGCTTCTTCCTGAGCCACTCCTTTGTTGCCTTGGCTGTATGTTTTGGGTCATTGTCGTGCTGGAAGACCCAGCCACGACCCATTTTTAAGGCCCTGGCGGAGGGAAGGAGGTTGTCACTCAGAATTGTACGGTACATGGCCCCATCCATTCTCCCATTGATGCGGTGAAGTAGTCCTGTGCCCTTAGCAGAGAAACACCCCCAAAACATAACATTTCCACCTCCATGCTTGACAGTGGGGATGGTGTTCTTTGGGTCATAGGCAGCATTTCTCTTCCTCCAAACACGGCGAGTTGAGTTCATGCCAAAGAGCTCAATTTTTGTCTCATCTGACCACAGCACCTTCTCCCAATCACTCTCGGCATCATCCAGGTGTTCACTGGCAAACTTCAGACGGGCCGTCACATGTGCCTTCCGGAGCAGGGGGACCTTGCGGGCACTGCAGGATTGCAATCCGTTATGTCGTAATGTGTTACCAATGGTTTTCGTGGTGACAGTGGTCCCAGCTGCCTTGAGATCATTGACAAGTTCCCCCCTTGTAGTTGTAGGCTGATATCTAACCTTCCTCATGATCAAGGATACCCCACGAGGTGAGATTTTGCGTGGAGCCCCAGATCTTTGTCGATTGACAGTCATTTTGTACTTCTTCCATTTTCTTACTATGGCACCAACAGTTGTCTCCTTCTCGCCCAGCGTCTTACTGATGGTTTTGTAGCCCATTCCAGCCTTGTGCAGGTGTATGATCTTGTCCCTGACATCCTTAGACAGCTCCTTGCTCTTGGCCATTTTGTAGAGGTTAGAGTCTGACTGATTCACTGAGTCTGTGGACAGGTGTCTTTCATACAGGTGACCATTGCCGACAGCTGTCTGTCATGCAGGTAACGAGTTGATTTGGAGCATCTACCTGGTCTGTAGGGGCCAGATCTCTTACTGGTTGGTGGGGGATCAAATACTTATTTCCCTCTGCAGAATGCAAATAAATTCATATACTTTCCACAATGTGATTTTCCGGATTTAATTTGTGATGTGCTATCTCTCACTGTTACCAATAACCTACCCTTCAATTATGGGCTGCTCATGTCTTTGTCAGTGGGCAAACTTACAAAATCAGCAAGGGATCAAATACTTATTTCCCCCACTGTATACAATTCTGGAGAACACACCTTCAAAAATATATAAACAGGATGGAGTTGATCCAGAGGGCAGCTACTAAAATGATCAATGGTCTTCGTCTTAAAGCATATAGGAACTGATCTCAATATGTATAATTATAGATCTCAATATATATACTTTGGAGAAAACGTGGGAGAGGGGAGATATGATAGAGATGTTTAAATACTTATTTGGTATAAATGCACAGGAGGCGAGTCTCTTTCAGTTGAAATGAAGCTCTGGAATGAGGGGGAATAGAATGAAGGTGAAAGAGGATGGACTCAGAAGTAACTTGAGGAAATACTTCTTCACTGAAAGGGTGGAGAATTCATGGAATGGCCTCCCAGTGGAGGTGGTGTATCTGAATTCAAGAAAGCTTGGGACAAGTACATAGGATCTCTAAAGGACTGAAAGGGAGAGTAGATGGTATGAATGGGCAGACTGGAACGGCCATATAGTCTTTATCTGCCTTCATTTTTCTTTGCTTCTATTTCCTTGACCCTGGAGGGATGTATCAAGGCTGATGTCAAAGCCAAGGTGGTATAAGTAGCCCACCTGAAGTCAACCTCTTTGGAGGAGATCTGCAAAGCTGCAATTTGGACTTCTGTCCACACATTCACATCTTTTATTGTCTGGAATAGGATTCTTGATGTGAGGTTGGTTTGATATGTCGAATGTGAGAAAACTCCTTAAGATTTAGAACCCACCTCCAATCATCATATGTCCCTTCATCCTTCTTTTCAGTTTGTCTTCATCATAAATAAGGCAAAGGATGAAAAAGGGCTGTTTCTAACATAAACAAGTTGTTGCTCATTGGCATTCTTGTTTTTCTGTTGTTTTTGTAAAATCAATTTTCCCTTCTTTTTGTTAAAGGCAATCTGTAGCTAGGAACTTTCATCATATTCTGCTTGTCCTTGGAAAAAAAAAGGTGGTTACCGTTTATTGGTGTTCTCTGAGGACACCAAAATATAAGTCCTCACAAAACCTACTCACATCACCTAGGAACTGGCTCATCTGACAGTCCAAATACTATTAGGTTGGAATAGAACTGAGATGACACCGTGTTTACATGGACCTCTACTTCTCTCCCCACTTAATTTCTTTTCTCTTGTCATTTACTCCTTTCCTCTCCATCTTCTCTTTTTTTTCTCATCTACTCCTCTGTTTTTTTTTTCTTTTAAAAATTTCCTTTGCTTTTTGTATGTACATTGCAATAAAAGACATACATTTTGGAACTCTGCGGTAAATCAAGTCAAAATCAATCAATCAATAAAATTAGTAATCTTTTACAATAATGCAGTAATTTCACTTGGATGCATTTGTTTTATGATACTTAATACCCTACATGGAGCAGCAGAAAAATACCCTAAGAAGAGGCATTTACTGTCCTTGAATGAGGTACACAAGTTACTACCCTGCCCAAGGGGACTCAGGAGGGAATTCATCAAGCTGTGTTAAGGCCTTAAGTTGTACTATTTGGTCTTTGACTTAAACAGCTCTAACCTGACTACAAATACTGTGGCAATATTTAAGTTGTCAAGTAAATGCATGTTTTGCATCTCATTAGTATGCAAATACCCTAATGCAACTTGCAGTGATACACTGTAAATTGCATTAGGGCTCTGAAATCATAATAAAATAATCTCAGCTTTTTGCTGGGGCTATTTCACCGCATGGGAGCATCCTTATAAGGAAACATGACCTCTAGCAGTAGTCTCGTAAGACTACTGCTTGGGGCACCATTTTTCTGAAGGCATCAGACTGGGCAGAAGCGACTGGGCCTTGCTTCTGCCTGAATACCCCTCTAGATCGCCACTGCTTTTAAAGGTAGCTCCTATAGGGGATGGGGGAAGGGGGTCTTGAGCCTAGGTGGGGCTATTGAAAAGGTGGGTCTTTAGTCTGTGAGGGTACAGCAAAGGGGGATATGAAGCCTTGGGGAGGCTACTGCAAAGGAGGATATGAAGCCTTTGGGGGAGGCTACTGCCAGGGGGGTTAGTGTCAGGTGGGGGAAACCCTGCTAAGCTGGCCCGGGAGCAACAGCCCATGGCTATGAGGCCTGATGCTCCCAGGCCACGGGACTAACGCTGCAAGATAGTTCACATGCAGCATCATTCTTTTAAAATGGGATTCAGCAACCTGCAGTACTGAGATCCTCCAGGTTGCTGAATCTGGCAGTGAATCAAGGTGCAGTAAAAGGTGAATTTTTACTGCACCTTGATGAGTTCCCCCTACACAGTCTTAAGTTGTACCTTAATTAAAATGCATGCTTCAGTTAAGAAAGATCTTATGATAGAAAAAGAAAGAACAAATAGAGCCCTGAGGAGCATTATGATTCCCTGGAAACCCACATACCGATTTTTCACTTTGGTGTCATCAAATGCAATTGCGAGATGGCTGTGCCTGGAGAGACCAAACTGCTTGCCACCTTTCAAAACAACAGGTGCTATCTCAGCAACACAAGGTCCCTGGAAAAAGAAAACATTCACATTTATCTGCCGTCATTTTCTCCGTTTCTATGTTTCACCACTCATGTCTGGTTATTGTCACACCTAAACAAGAAAACCAATTTATTTTTAGAAAATGTAGATTTCCTGTCTACATGTATCAAAATGCTGCAGAGGTGTACAGTTCTGCCCCTTCATTCATTTAGGACAGGATTTCTCAAGCCATTCTGGTTTCCAAGATATCCACAATGAATATGCATGAGATAAATTTGTTTATATTGCCTCTATTGTATGCAAGTTTTCATTGTGGGTATCCTGAAAACCTGGCTGGCTTAGTGTTATCTTGACTAGCTTGCACCCATAAATATAAGAAAGCAGGGAATGAAACACATGTTACATCATCTGATCTCTGGTGGAGATGGGTTTTAGTACTGGTGTAATGTTCTTTTTACAAATGCCACAATTGTTATCTAAGTGAATGATCAGCATACAGACTAGGCCACCCTACACAAACTCTCCCATCTGCTGTCTGTCATTTGTGAATTAGAGAGATATATCAATACTGTGATGTTGAGTAGTAGTAGTAGTGATGTACCAGCCTTCTTTTTCTGTAATCTGCATTGGACTCTTAATTGGGAGTTAGCAGAATATAAGGAAACAAATTAGATTAGATTAGATTAGATGTGAGTTGAAAATAAATACAAAACAAAAAATTAGAAAAGTATTTGAGGATCTGTGCAGTAGCTCAGATTTTCCAGCAAAATGAAGGTTTGGCAAATAATTTGAAAAAAAAAAAAGTCAAATTTTTCTTAAGTTTTTCAAATTGTTTGCCAAATTATTTTTTAAGTTTGAACCTTTCTAAAGATGAGAAACCCAGCTATGAACACTGATTTTTGCCAAGGAATTATAATACTGCATGCAGTAGACAAGTATAATTACCTAGTTAGAAATGACCAAATGAGGGACATTAGTTATCCCTTTGGTAAGCTGTCAGATCACTGAGTGCAGTCTGCTGTTTAGATTCCTGTCTTTATTATCTCACAAATATATAAAACCTGGATCTCTTGTTCTCCTAATATATTTTTCTTGACTAGATCAGTGCTTCTCAACCCTGTCTTGGAAGCACAACTAGCCAGTTGGGTTTTCAGGATTCACACAATTAATATGCATGGTATAAATCTGCATAAAGTGGAACCCCACTACATGTGAATCAATATCATCAGTAGTGTGCTGGAGCCAGCTCACGCTGGCTCGCAATAGCCAGTTAAGTTTTTTTCAGATTTTGCGAGCCGGCTGTTTGCCTCTCCTCCCCCGAGCCGCAGGGCCCTGGCACATACCTGTCTGAAGCCACCCTGGTGATCTAGTGGATTCTTGGGGCAGGAAAGATCCCCAGTCTTTCCTGCCCGCTGCCGGCTCTGACCCACTTGCTGCCACATCGCTCTTTAAAATGGCTGCCAAGACTTCCAGCGGTGGCCTAGTGAGACTTCTGCTGAAGTCTTGCTGCCATTGTAAGTCTAGGCAGCCATTTTAAAGAAGATGCGGCAGCAAGAGGGTCAGCGCCGGCAGCTGGCAGGAAAGACTGGGGATGTTTCCTGCCCTGAAGAATCCACTAGACCACCAGGGTGGCTTTAGGTATGTGCCGGGACGGCACCCTGCGGCTCGGGGGACTGGGGAAATAGGAGGTTTGGAATAGGTAGGTCTTTCTTTATTGTTTCAAACATGCCAGCTTGTGCATAGGGATGTACACAGAGGAAGTAAAATAACGGATAGAGTAGTAACTTGTTATAAATTGTAATCAGTGTGTCATTTGGAGGGGCTAGTTATAGAGACACCCTAGCACGTGTTATATTCGTGCAGAGATTTTTTTTTCTCCTGGTAAAGGGCCACTAAAATCATGTTATGAGAATCAGGTGCTCAACATTCAGAGCTTCTATCTATTTATTTACTTATTTATGGCATTTTATCCCACATTAAACATGAATTAGATTGGAACCTGGGAGCATTTAAAATCTTGTTTTTTTTCCTGTGCCTACAAAAAGAAAAAAAGATGGCATATGGGAACTTGCTCCTTTTGCTTTGTAGAATGCAATGGTATATTATAAAAATGCATTCGCCCTTTTTTTTAATACTACTATTTCACAGAGAAGGCATTGATTAAAGAGGGAAGGGTTTCCTTCAGCAGAACTGTCCAGAGTCAGTAAGAAGAGCTCTGGAATGAGGGAGCATATGACGAAGTTAAAAGGGAATACGCTTAGGAGTAATCTAAGGAAGTACTATTTCACAGAAAGGGTGGTAGAGGCATGGAATGGCCTCCTGGTGGAGGTTGTGGAGTCGAGGACTGTTCCAGAATTTAAAAAGGCATGGGATAAGCATGTGGGATCGCTTAGGAAAAGGAAGAGTTAGGGGTTACAGAGGATGGGCAGACTGGATGGGTCATATGGACTTTACCTGCCATCATGTTTCTATGTTCAGTGGAAAAGAAATCTGTTTGCTCAGGGTGGTTGCTATGTGAATATTCAATCACTGTTTCATTATCAGAATTTGTAGTTCAGCATGACAACGTTCTCCTTTAGTTTTTTTGATCCAAGCTGTTTACTCAGGCAGGAATGAGTTCTCAAACTGAAGGTCTGGACCCTAAAGATTTTTTGGATGGGTCTTAGGATGAGAAGCCTCAGGAGAGAACTTCCAAAGTGAAAGCTGAACAGCTGGGCAGTAGTTTGTGAAAGCTTTTAATCATGCACCATGATCTCTCTCTCTCTCTCTCTCAGGCTATGAATGTGACATTTGATTTGGGCTATAAAGATTTGTTGTTTAATGGGGGTCTTATGGTTTAATGGGAGCTCTGATATGAGGGGGGAAGGAGAGAGAGTAATGCTTTGCCTCCCCAGTCCACCTCTGCGCCCCCCCCCCCAAAAAAACAATTGCAGGGCGGAAATAGAGCCTGTTGTTAAAAATGTACCAGCACACCACTGAATATCATGCATATTCAATTGCTTAGCACTGACCAATAAGCTTCATGGGGAAGATATTATTTGTTATGAGTTCTGAATAGTGCTGTATAAATCTCATAGTGCTATCTACAAGAATGATAATAATAAAAAAACTGAATATCCTCCAGAGTGCTGTTCAGCTATTGATTCTGTTAAAATGTTGGCAAATCAAGTTATCTCTAAGTGCCTCAGTTTAACCAAATGTAATTGGATAACAATAAGCAATAGAAATCTTTTTCTAATGAGTCCAGACACATCAGACAGTAAAATCAAAACACAACATTCTCTCTTCCTCATTGTAACAAAAGATCAATAAAGCATCTTGTTTCCAAAATTGCATTCAACTTTTCATAAATACAGCCCACATTTAAATCTTATGCATTGCTCTTAGTTGCCCCCTAAATATTTTTAAAACATAATTTTTAAAGGTCATTGACTTAAATGCTCTGTACATACTGGTGATGCCGCTCAGCTTCTCCTCTGGGCAACCATAGTAACAAAATTGTTTTGTTTCCTGCTCTTCCCTTTGTAAATTGCTTTTCAGCTCAGGCATCAAAAATAAAAAGCCGGGCGCCTCACACCACAACTGGCTATATGCGTGTTTCTGAAATATTAAGCTATAAAGTGTGCTAGGATCTGTTTTGATTAAAGAAGCTATGCAATTGCAAATTACTATTTTGTTAATCGTCAATTTTATAGATGTCTATCATAACTTAGAGAGAGATTTTAGAAAGCACAATAGACATACAAATCAGAACTGAGAAGTCCAGGTCATAAACATCTCAAACACAACATACGATATGTGTTGCCATAGTGGAACAGACTGAAGGTCCATCAAGCCCAGTATCCTGTTTCCAACAGTGGCCAATCCAGGTCACAAGTACCTTTATACTACATCTGAAGAATAAACTGTGGATACATCTTGTTTGTATACTCTACACCTTGGATTTCAAGGATAAAACCTTTTCATGGTATCTTCCACTCCTCTTTTTTTTTATTATTGATTGTTTGTGGAAGGTTTGCTTTTCTATTCACAACCTTGCACGTGGGGAGGGGGTGGCAGTAAAAGTTAGGTGCTAAAAAAACTGGCACAAAGCTAGTATTCTATGATGGCTGAGTTGAGCATCAAATCTGTTACAGAATACTGGTGTAAATCTGCAGTTAAGCACCAAGCTCTAGGCATGACCACTCACACCGGGTGTGTATGGCTGGCGAAAATGGTGGCACCTAAATGCGGCAGCTGGGTGCATAAATGCGAGTATTCTCTAAAGTGCGCACAAGAATAGTCAGAATAGCCCCTGACACGCTCATGCCCCTCCCATGTTAACGCCCCTCTTGCATTTGCACATGAAAGAAGTTTAGCATAAGTTTGTTGCACAACCAATTGGCGCCAATTAGTGCTTGTTAATGCTAATTATTAGCATTTATCGCCAATTAGTTAATTATGTTATGTGCGGATCTGCGTACCCGATTACATGCCATTTATAGAATTTGGGGGATAGTTTGCATGCAGCACACCTCCTTTCCTCTGTCTAAACATAAAGCCTGTATTAATCTACACAACACGTCAAATCTATCTGGAAGAATGCAGAACTATTTTATGAATGATTAGTGGCTCAAGGTCTACATTTAGACTTAATCTGGGTGATCCTGTTCATAATTTTGAGCCAGATACTGTATGTATACATAAAGAATTTTTCTGTTCTGTGATGAAAAAGAAATTATTTTCAGACGCTGCGCAGATGGCAGGACATTTGTGATATCACACAAAGCCCAAACACACTGGAGCCCTTTTACCGAACTGTGGTAAAAGGTGGCCTTAGTGCGTCCTTATGCGAGCCATTTCCGTGCACTAAGACCATTTTTACTGCTCGAGTAAACTGGCCAATTTTTGCATTTTCATTATTAATGGCCATGCTCTAATTTTGCCATTAGCGCATGGGCTCCTACCGCCACCTATTAGGTAGGCGGTAAGGGCTCACTCGCTAAGTATGCGCTAATAGGTTAGCAATGTAGCTGAGCAGCACAAAACACGCCCACTCTCTCTCCCAGACTCACCCCAGCACTACAACATAAGGGGTCCTTCTACAAAGCGGCGGTAAGCCCAAAGTGGGCTTACCGCTCGCTAAAATGGAAGTACCGCTGGGCTACCACAGCAGTCTGGTGGTAGTTCCCTCCCCCAGTGTGCGCCAATTCCGGCGCTGCAAAAATATTTCAATTTTTGTAGCGCCAGTGTGTACCCGGAAGTAAACGGGCAGTGCCGTGTGCTGTCCGGTTACCACTGGGTTAACACAGGACCCCTTACTGCCAACTCAATGGGTGGCAGTTAAGTGCTCCCCCCTCCCCCCAAAATGCCTGTGTGGCAAGTGCTTCACTTGTGGCATGGCCATTTCTTCAAAAAAGAAAGACCTACCTTTTACCCACTGTGGTAAAAGGGGGCCTCGGCGCACATCAAAACACGCGCTGATGCCAGTGCAGGCCCCCTTGTGCCACAGTTTTGTAAAAGGACCCCTAAATGTTATATTTTACCGTGTGGGTAAAGTGCACATCCAAAAATGACCATGAACGCCTCAGCATGCCTTGCGTTAAGCCAGTTTTTGCTGTGACAAGCACCTGTTAGTGCTTAATGCAGCTTAGTAAAAGGACCTCATTATTTGGCAATCAGAAGCTTTAGCTTCTTGTGTTCTGCTTACCAGCAAATGATACACTGTATTGTAGCATTGTAGTCTTTGTCTAAGCACTTTCTTACTAACACACAGAGTGAGATTTATCATCCTGTCACCACACAGTGCATTTCCAGTAAGTTTGTTCAAGAAGCCTTGATTCATCACAAGACAAGAAATGCATTCTGAAAGAGGAAATCTCTCTTGCGCTTAGGAAAAGACCCAGTCAATAAAATAAACAAATAAAAAATAAAAGGATCTCTACAGAAAATCAGTTTTTAAATAAGAAACATTTTAGTATTTGGCTTGCAACAAAAATGTTCAGGCTTGAATATATAGTTACAAAGCAGACAATACAAACAGCATGCACAGTGAAACACCTCGATATGCTTGCTATAACCTGCAGTCATGAACAAAGAAAAACAGGAAGGACAAGGTAACCAAACCAAGAATGTGTGATGATAAGTCTGTCAATGCTTGCCTATCTTCAACTAAGCCCAGTCCACACTTAGCTTTTACCATGGTGCACATAAAACTAATTGAGGACTGGCTGTAAATGCATTCTAAAGTAGTTGAAGACTATCCGGATTGAACTAGTTTTTAACCTCCTTCAACAGCTCATTTGGTGAACCAACGAGCTAAATTCTATATTAACCTTAGAAATATATAACCCTTCAATCCTTTCCCCTCCAAAAAAACTAAACTAAACAAAAACCAAACAGTAATTAAATAAAATTAAATAATTAATTAATAATTAAAAAATAAAAAGTTATGTCTGGATATGAGGCTCTATACTCTTTTGCTTTTATCTCCTGCTGAACTTATCTATAAAAGGGTAAAGGGTCATGGATTTGATATACCACCTTTTTGTGGTACAATCAAAGTGGATTACATATGCAGGTACTTTCTCTGTCCCCAGTGGGTTCTCAATCTAAGTGTTTTTGTACCCGGGGCAATGGAGGGTTACGTGACATACCCAGGGTCACAAGTTTTCAAGTTTATTGATACTTGATATACAGCCTAAGGGGGAGCCCATCAAAGAAGTTAACAATACAGTGCAATCTGCTTAAGTGCAAGGGTCTGGGACCAAAGAAATACATGCAGTTAACCGGAGCGTGCACTTAACTGTTGTGACCCAAAGAAGCTTGACATCTGATAAATATATGTACAGTACTATTTATTATACGTACAGTACACAGACTCCGTTAACTGACGTTATACAGTCTCCGTTAACTGACGTTAGGCTTACTTAAAGTAATCAGTTATAGTCCTCTGTACACTCTTGCGTCTGTGAATTCCATAGACTACGTCTGCCAGATGGTAAAAACTGTCATAACACTGACATCCAGTGGCCTCCAGATAGGCCCGCACGGTGTTGAGACTCTCCAGCGCTCTTGCAAAAGTGACAGGAGGTTGTTGAATTTCGTCAGCATGTACCTCGCTGCTCATTTCATCATCTGTTTCATCATCAGCCATTGCCTGCGTGTAGGCGCATATCTCGACATCAGTGCTGTCATCAGCTGTTTGTAGATCGTAATCAACAGCTACGTAGTGATGAAACTCCTCTTCAGTAACACAGGCTGGGATGTCAATAACCTGTTCATCTGACGTGTTTGCAACAGCTGCATCTGTTTCGTCCCTCTCCACATCCCTAACAAAGCTTGCCTGCTTGTAGCAGTTCACAATGGTTGCCTGTGTAACATGATTCCAGGCTTCTTTCTGCATATGTAGGGAATCCAACAGTGATAGATTACGAGCCAGTTCAACAGCACATTTATCTTTGCCAGTCTGGTCATCCATAACACTCATCAGACGACGTAGCACAAGTGCCCGATAATGTTGTTTGAAATTGGTTATTATGTCCTGATCCATAGGTTGGATCAGAGAGGTAGTGTTTGGTGGCAGGAAGACCACCTTGATGTTAGACAGCCTGACATCATCACTGTGTGCAGCACAATTATCACAAAGCAGCAAAATCTGACGCTTTAGTGCCCGCATTCTATAGTCTAACTTCTTTAGCCACTGCTTCCAAATTTCCCCAGTCATCTATGAATTTGCATTAGTCTCATATGACACAGGAAGTCGCTTAACATTCTTGAAGCAACGGGGCTGTTTGCTCTTTCCAATGATGAGTGGTTCCAACTTCTCACTCCCATCCATATTGCAGCAAAGGAGGATCGTCAGTCGGTCCTTCGACGTTTTACTTCCTGTAGTTTCGGCTTGTTTGAATGCAAGTGTTCCATCAGGAATCGCTCGCCAGTAAATACCATTTTTATCAGGACTGAAAATGTCACGAGGTGTAAACTCATTCAAGATGGTAGGAAGAACTGAAACAACCCAATTTTCAGCACCAAAGTCATCAGCGTCTTGTTTTTCACCATGCTGTTTCTTGAATTTTATGTTATTCCTCTCCTTCCATCTTTCCAACCATTCAACAGTGGCTTTGAATTCAGTTAGTCCAAGACTTTCAGCTAGCTGATTAGCTTTCTCCATAAGCAGTGGACCACTGACAGGAAACTGTCTGCTCCCGACTTGAGAAAACCACTGAAGAGCATCTTCTACATCCTCAGCTTTTCCCGCCCGTTTACGTTTCCGGTGTGGATTTGTATTGTTTTGCCAGTCTTCCAGAAGCTGGTCTTTCTGCTTCAAGATATGTGAAATTTGACTGGGATTGACACCATATTCTTTAGCAATAGATGCTTGACTTTGTTTTCTAATTTTTTAAGAACTTCTATTCGTTCAGCCAGTGTTAAAGTCTTACAGTTGTGCAACGACGACTCCAGTGTACACTCTTAACATTCTTTTGCTTATTCTGCAAGTGGCAGTTAACCGAGATTTCAAATTTACCGCCCCTTTGTCATGCGCCAATCGGTGTCCATATTCCGTACGTGCGCTTATGTGGAGTTTTTCCTGCAGAGGAGCGGTCTTAAACCATGCATATAAGCGAATCTTGCACGTATCAGCGGTGCGCTAAATCAAAGTTTGTCCCCATAGAAATTGATGGCGCCAAAAACGAGACCGAAGTACAGCATGCAGTTAAACACAGCATGCGCTTATCCGACATGCACTTTAATGGCGTGCACTGTATAGTGCACTCCATTTAAGTGCACGTCGGATAAGCGCATGCTCTGTTTAACTGCATGCTGTACTTCGGTCCCGTTTACACTATATACACTAATAACAGGAAATGGAAAGGAATTACAATGGAGACAGGAAAGAAACAAAGATGAACCATGAACCAAGACAGAGAGCCTAAATGGTAAGTAAGAAGCAGCAAGATGAGTGAGGAGAGACACCATTATGTTGTTTGAGCCAGCAGTCAACGAAGTATGGCAAAAGTCAAAAGCTATAGCAAACAGATGGGACTTAGGATGGGCTTTAAATATGGGAAGGATAGGTTTGAATTGAAGAGCTAGGGGAGAATTGAACCTAGTTCCCCTGGTTCTCAGCCCACTGCACTAACCACGAGGCTACTCCTCGACTCCTATGTGTAAGTTGCAGCACATTGCATTTCAGAACTTCAGCTATGTTTTGAAACGCTGCAGGACGACGCAATAAAGATCCCCTTATAAGTCCCAGTCGATATTCAGCATAGTTTAATAGGTTAGGAGGCTCTTGCCCACTTAAACCACACTGAGCAGGCCAGGGCCGATCTTGGGCAGGGGTGACAGTCACGGTCGCACAGGGCCTCAAGCTTCCAGGGGCCCCGCAGCACTCCCTCCCACTCCCTATTGTCGTGCTCCTTTATGCATGGGCCACAATCTGACTGCTTTGCCTCTCCTCCCCCGAGCTGCAGGGTACCCTCCTGGCACATGCCTGAAGCCACCCTGGTGGTCTAGTGGATTCTTCAGGGCAGGAAAGATCCCCAATCTTTCCTGCCTGCTGCTGACCCTCTTGCTGCTGCTTCGCTTTTTAAAAATGGCTGCCAAGACTTCCAGCGGCGGCCTCGCAAGACTTCCGTGGCTAGGTGGGGATGGGGGGACGGGGAGGCCCACCAACCTGGTCTGCACAGGGCCCCACAATTGCTAAGACCGACCCTAGAGCAGGCCAGCTGCTGATATTCAGAGGCACTTAGCCAGACAGTGCCACCTAATATGTGCTCTGACCACCACTGCACTGTCTGGTTAGTGCCGGAGTGGTCTGTAGGTGGAGCTTCAGCTGACCCTGCACTTAACCAGTTAGCGGTGATATTCAGTCCTCTAACCAGTTAAGTAAGTGCATAAAGTTAGGACAGAATAAAGGCTGAATATCTGCCAGTGCCTTGTTAATTTTTGGTTGATAGCATTAACATAGTAGATGACGGCAGAAAAAGACCTGCACGGTCCATCCAGTCTGCCCAACAAGACAACTCATGTGTGCTACTTTTTGTGTATACCCTACTTTGATTTGTACCTATGCTCTTCAGGACACAGATCGTATAAGTCTGCCCAGCACTATCCCCGGATATAATGCCAGAGTCAGGATATGGTCTAGCATTGAATATCTGGGTTTAATTCAGCTCACATCAGAGTCTTAAAAACATGGACTGCTGAGGGCTGAATATCGGGTCCTTGTTATCATAAGATTGTCTGCTAAGGGGTCCTTTTACTAAGGTAAACCAAAAAATAGCCTGCACTGGGGTAGATGCGTGTATTAGATGCACGCAGGTCCATTTTTTCAGCACACCTGCAAAAAAGGTCTTTTGGGGGAAGGGGCGAAAGTGGACATGCGGCAAAATAAAAATTGGCATATATCCATTCTGGGCCTGAGACCTTACCACCATCCATTGACCTAGCAGTAAGGTCTCACACGTTAACTGAGTGGTAATGGTCTACGTGCATACAATGAAATTATTGCCCGGGCCTCGCGGTAGCCAGGCGATAGTTCAAAATTGACATGCATAGGACGCGCTTAGGTGCCTACGCGGTTTAATAGAAGGGCCCCTTAGTTGGGAGAAGATATAGCATTATATTTTAGTCATTAGTCTGGTGGAGACTTTTCAACTTGAGTGAATTTCCACTTGGCTTAAATCAAAGAACTGGATTATAATAGCAATAGTAAAGTAGCTCACTGTTTTGAAGCATGAATGACATAATAGTTAATGAATACTGTCCTAAGGTCTAACAATTTTGTTCATCTTTAACCTGCAAATGCAGGCATGTGTTTTGCAGAACATTATATTGGGGAATGAGTTTACAAATTGGTGTCGTGATCTATTTTCTGTGTTTTTGTTCCTATTCAAGAATTTTAATTTAAATTGAGTTAATTCATTTATTTTTAAACAGCTTTATATCCAAGCTCTCTTTACTTCTCTCCTGTGACAGTTTAAAGGAACTTTACTGAATATCTAGCAGAAATATAGTTCCCATTTAAAAATGTAAAGCTTGGTGAATAATAGGACACCGAGAATAGGTGTGAGTTTCTGAATGACAGCTTTTCAAGAGGGAATCACCTTTCAGGGTTCAGACTTCAGCTTTGCTTCCATTTTCAGTTCTCTTTTGGTACACATTCTACAGTCCGTGTCAAGTGAAAGAATGCCTCAAAGTATTGCTTCATGGAAGCAAATACAGAACTATGAAATTCTACTGTGTTATTTAACTTTTCACATAGATTGCGATGATAAGAAATGTGATGATAAGAAATGTGTGAAGGGTAATTCTACAACTGCGCACAAATGTGCAGAACTGACATAATTGATACGTGCATATCTGAACTAAGGGGTCCTTTTACAAAGCCACGATAAAAAGTGGCCTGTGGTAGTGTGGGCACATCTTTTAGGCGTGTGCTAGGCCATTTTTTTTTTACCGCAGCTGGGAAAAAGGCTATTTTTTAATGGGCCAGGAAATGGGCCTACACTAATATTAAAACTAGCACGCGCCTACTTATGGCCTGAGCCCTTACCGCCACCCATTGACTTAGTGGTAAGAGCTCACATGCTACCCACGCAGTAACCGTGCAGTGCGTGCCAACATGGGTGCGCTACCTGTTACCGCTGGGAACGCCCCCCCCCCCAGTAGAAAAAAGAACATTATTTTCTACCACAGGATTCAGCAGGCACCGAAGTTGGAATTATCACCAGGCGCACGTGCTGCCCTGGCGGTTGTGCCGATTGGGCGCACGCTACCCGCACGTTAGACTTCCCGCACCTTTGGAAAAGGGCCCCTAAGTGCTGTTCTATAAAATAGTGTGTAAGTGCATTAACAGGTAACTGCAAGGGGTGTACACACAGAAGGAGCATGGGGGGGGGGGGGAGGTCATTGGCGTGTCTACACTTTACACACATAACTGATAGATTACTGTAAATTGCACATATATCATGGAACACTTAGGTGTGAACATTTATACCTGCCATTGACCATTAAAAAGCGCACTTCCCAAGAGTAAATGATGATTGATGGGTTATCAGAAGGTGGGGATATGAAACAGTTACCAACATCACAAATAGATGTTATCTCACCAGCACCAATATTCCTCATAGCTCCAGAATATAATTTTCTAATTTTTCAAACGTTTTTGATATTTCTTAATTTTTTACAAAATAGTTCATCTCACTTCAAATTTTTAAATATCATTCATCTTAGATATTCATGTAGTCACTGAAGCAAACAATGATAGTTCAGTGACTGCGTGAATATATAAGATAAGAGTGATATTTAAAATTTTGAAAAAAATGAAGAAATATCAAAAAAGTTTGAAAAATTAGAAAATTGTTGATATTTCTTAATTTTTTTCTTACCCTCTTATTCTAGGCATCTGTTTCTAGAATTATCCTCTGCATGTATACCACTGTGCAATTTTACCCAGTGGCGTATCAAGGGCGAGGTGGTGGGTGCATTGGACCTAGGAGCAGACAGCAAGGAGGTGCACTGAGCAGTCATGCGACTGTTGGCTCTGCTGGTCCCCTGCCCTGGAAAAGGAAGTTGACATCAGAGGGGGACAGGACTGGCAGATCCAAAAGCCACGCGACTGCTCAGTGCACCTCCTTGCTGTCTGCACCTAGGTCCACTGCACCCACTGCCTGGAGGAGGAGGGTGCTCTACCCTGGGTGGCAACCAAGCTAGGTATGCCACTGATTTACCAAAGGCCTTTCCATGTGTAAAAACAAGCTTCACATGCATAAAACCTTTATAAAATTACCCTCTGTGTGCACAGACTGACCAAATCACACATTCTTGTTTTGTAAGGAAGAAGATTCTGTAGTAGCACTCACAGGACAAGTCATTTATTAGCCAAAGGAGAACGGACTCTTCACCACTGAAATAATATCAGGATTAATAAAACCAGGTTAAAGGAAACATCATTAAGAGGTGCTCTAAATGCTGAAAGATACCGTCATGGAATTGAAGTCAGCTGTAATGTTGGCACTCCTCACTTCAATGGCGAGAGAATCCTAAGAAGTATAACAGGAGGTCAAGCAGTAATTAGCATGACATTATTTAGCTCGTTGATTCCCACAGTCAAGTAAAGGTTGCAGAGCCCTTGATGAAAAGGGCCTTGTATTATTAAAGCACTTGTTTCTGCCTTTTACAGATCGGACATTCATTATTTTACTCTTGGGTCAATAATCAACCAGTGGTGGTCAGCGTTTTTTTAGCATTGACTGGAGCAGGTTAAATTAGTCCTGGATATGCAGTGCTGCATATAGGGGTCAGCAGAGGCGTTTGGGAATTATTCCTAATATGTTAAATGTTATAATTAATTATCTGACTGTATAATATTTTTGATGTTTTTTCTTGAATGTAAGCCACATTGAACCCGAGCTTGTTTGGGATAATGTGGGGCACAAATGTCATACATAAGATAAATAAATACATAAATAAATGAGGGTATGGCTGACATTCAGTGCTGTAGCTGCATAGCTAATCAGATAGGACAGTGCCTTTTGTGTGGTCCTACATGCTCGCAGATGGAGTCAGTTTTTTTAATAATGGAAAATTGTTATCTTTTGAAGGTGTGGTGTGTAAGTATCAGATCCCTGCTCACCCTCACTATATATATTGTCAATCAGCCCACTTATTGACCTCTCCCAAGTTTACAGAGAACCTGACCAATGATAGTACTTTTTTGGAGGATCTATGTGAGGGGCAAGGAAGTTTGATCGCATTACTCCCCTCTTAAAATCAGAACACTGGCTTCCTGTGTGTTTTCAGTTATAGTATAAAATCTTTCTGTTGATATATGTTATTCTCCAAACCGGTGTCCCACTGTTTCTTTTGAGTCACCTTACACCCTATGTTACCTCATGTACTCTTTGCTCCTCTGCATAACATTTGTTGGTTGTCCCTACTTCCGTCAGATTTCCCAGAATACTTTTTGTAAATCCATGTTAAATGTTATAGGGCCTAAGGTGTAGAATGGGCTCCCTTTGGAACTGAAGTTGGAGTCTTTTTTACACTATAAATCATTACTTAAAACTCATTTATTTCAGAAAGCTTTTACAGTTTGAGGTTTTTTTTTCTCGATCCTTCTCGGCTTGCATTAGGTTTGCAGGGTGAGGGTGCCTTGTGGGACTCTTAGCAAAGCATTCTCCCTCTTTTTCTTCCTTTCTGTTTTTAATGGAATTCTGCTCTTTTACTTTGTTTGTTTAGTTTTATTATAAACTGCTTGGATAGCTTGTCTGTTAGGTGGTATATCAAATAAAGTTAATCTTGAACCTTGATTTTTTTGGTACTGAAGGCTTAATTTCTACTATATAAAAACAACTTAGGGGTAAAAGGCCTCAAGTCTACCCTCATAGAGACTGTTAGGAAGCTCAGCTGCTGGTGCATTATGATGTTTGGGACTGGGTGCAGATGGAAGTGGCCTTGGACAAGATTTCAATGCTGGCAAATATTCAAGAGAACAATGTGAAGGTGTTGTACAGTTGGTACTTGACACCTGTTCGGCCCTCTTGATGGAAGGGTTGTGGTGAGAGGGGGATGATGGGCCATATTTGGTGCACTTGTCCCAGGGCCAGGGCCTACTGGAAAACTATTCAACACAGAGTTCAGCGCTGGACAGGGTAGACAATTCCATGGGACTCAGGCAATTTTTTGTGTAATAGAAAGGTGCCAGAGTTGACTGCATCCCAGAATAACCTCTTCCCTGAGCGCCCTGATCTCATCTCATGGTTTTCAGTATCATTTCAATGCTGATGATACCCAGCTGTATCTGTTCACACCAGACATCACTGCAGAGACCCAGGCAAAGGTATCAGCCTGCCTATCCAACATTGCAGCCTGGATGTCCAACCGCCACCTGAAACTGAACATGTCCAAGACCGAGCTCATCGTCTTTCCACCAAAACCCACGTCTCCTCTTCCTCCACTTTCTATCTCAGTTGATAACACCCTCATCCTCCCCGTCTCATCTGCCCGCAACCTCGGAGTCATCTTTGACTCCTCCCTCTCCTTCTCTGCGCATATCCAGCAGACTGCCAAGACCTGCCGCTTCTTCCTCTTTAACATCAGCAAAATTCGCCCTTTCCTCTCTGAACACACCACCCGAACTCTCGTCCGTGCTCTCATTACCTCTCGCCTTGACTACTGCAACTTACTCCTCACTGGCCTCTCACTTAGCCATCTATCCCCCCTTCAATCTGTTCAGAACTCTGCTGCACGTCTCATATTCCGCCAAAACCGATTTACTCATATCACCCCTCTCCTCAGGTCACTTCACTGGCTTCCAATCAGATACCACATTCAATTCAAGCTTCTCCTTCTTACCTACAAATGCATTCAGTCTGCTGCCCCTCACTACCTCTCCTCCCTCATCTCCCCCTATGTTCCCGCCCGTAACCTCCATTCACAGGACAAATCCCTCCTCTCTGTACCCTTCTCCAACACCGCCAACTCCAGACTCCGCTCATTCTGCCTCGCCTCACCCTATGCTTGGAACAACCTTCCTGAACCCTTACGCCAAGCCCCCTCCCTGCCCATCTTCAAGTCTTTGCTTAAAACCCACCTCTACAATGCTGCATTCAGCACCTAACTCTTACTATTCACTAAATCCAGACTGCCCCAATTTGACCGCCCCTATCGGACGGTCCATTGACTTGTCTCTTAGATTGTAAGCTCCTTGAGCAGGGACTGTCCCTCTATGATAAATTGTACAACGCTGCGTAACCCTAGTAGCGCTTTAGAAATGTTAAGTAGTAGTAGTAGTAGTAATATATTTCTTTCCTGCAGCTAAGCCGGCACTGGTGGGGGCTTTTTAGTGGAACAGAAGTAATCTACTCAAAAGTGGGTAAAGGTCTGGAGACCCTTGATTAGGCTGTGTGGGCCCACTGTAGAAGGCAACTGAATTCCTGTCTGATGGAGATGGTCAAGATTCTCTGAGGAAGGGGTGAGGTGATGAGTTCGTGGGGAAGTGGGATTAGAGGGTGAGTCTGAGGACTTTTAGCAAGGGTGTGGGGCATTTAACTACACAGTGCCACTGACTATCAGCACTAACTGCCCCTGCAGTGTCTGGTTATAGCAGGGGTGGTTCATGGGCGGAGCTTGAGTGGAGCTGGTACTTAACTGGTTAGTAGCAATATTCAATCTGCTAACCAGCTAAGTAAGCAGATGAAGTTAAGACAGCAAAAAGTCTGTCCTAACTTATCTGCTTACTTCCAGGTGACCACACATACCCGGATATTCGATGCCGGAGCCCTCACACAACCTGGCACTGAATGTCTGGGGCTGGGCTCAGCTCTGCCCGTGGTTGTCAGCAGCTTAAAAACCGCTGATTGCTGTGGGCTGAATATTACCCCCATTTGTGTCTAACTGGAAGTACTTCTTGTTGTGTGATCAGTGGATCTGGTGTGTTGTACTGTTTTATGTTGTTTTAATAAAATTCTTTCACAAATTAAAAAAAAAAAAGAAAAAGCTTTAAAAAGTGCCACATACGCTTACTGTGTGATAAAATACCGCGTTATAATATGTTAACCCCAGATTTTATCACACTTTAGTAAAAGGGCCCCTAAGTTAGTCCAATAAAAAGACATCAGAGCTTATATTGCAGATACCCCATGACAGCAGGTATTGCAAAACCTGAAGAAATTACAAACCCAAAGAGCCCTATATAACAGTACCCTGGCTATCTGACCTCCATTACAATCTGCTGTATTCCTACATACTACCTCTGATCATAGGCTAGTTCTTCCTGATTCCTCCTATGCTCCTTGGGAGTCCACCAGGCACAGTGTCTTTTTTCATAGCTCCTTCTCTTTGCCCCTCTCTTTGTGCACCGTGGCCTCTTACAAGAAGTTTAGAACAGCATTGAAAACACATTTGTTTTTGGTATTACCTTTACAGAGTAATTTGGGGCTTAGATGAGTGGTCCAGTCTATTTAGTGACACCTTTGATTCTTTTTTTTGAAGGCCCACTCTCAGCGAGAGAAGCTGGGATCTGAGTCTCAGAATTTGAATGTCTAATCTGTGTGTTTGTCCATTTTTCTATCATTATTATGGAGTGCTTTTTTTCTCTTTTATATTAATTATTGCAAACTGCTGTGACTTTTATTGCAAATGTGGTGGTATAGCAAAACTGAAATAAATGATTAAGCAAAATTAAAAAAAAACCCTTTTCCTACTACTTTCTTAATTTCAGGAAAGAGCGTTAGTTGCACTTTTCTGCTTTTTGCATGGAAGATGAAAATTGTCTCCCTCCTCACCCCCACCTTCCCTTCCCTATTCTAAATCAGGGCTATAGCCTGCCCCATTTTAGGAGTCTGGAGAGTCACTGGTCATAGAACTTTGATTATGGTGGTGTGTATTTATGTGAGGGTGGGGGTGGGGGGAGACGGGGATGAGATAGTATTTTGTTTAATTTCATTGTATTGGAAGGTTTCTGAGCCACTCTTAATTTTCCCCATTTTGTTTAGTTCCACTGTATGCCATTTTAAAATAGCAATGTAAATATTATAATGTAATGGCTGCGTTACTTACAATCTTCTATTTGATCGTATAATTTTTCTTAACTGAGGCCTCAGTTTGGGGGTTCAAACAAACCAATTTCTCACGGTGTATGTTTGAAAACACACTGATCGTCACTCGTCCCTTTGATTTACTCACATCTTTAATGAATGAAAGTTTTATTCCTGAAAGTTTTTGTAGCTTTTTCTTTTTGCACCCCCTTAACCTTCTTATACTTAAATGTTCAATCTAATATAAATTTACTTAGCTTTATCAGCAAAAGACAATGTCGGCTTCAGAGGGATATAGCTCCGACATGAATCATGTTTTACTGCAAAAGCGATTTTTTCAAATGCAAGAATAAACATGTTATTAACAATTCTATTAAACATTTATTCATTGATTTATTAATTTACAACGGGAGCAAGATCATTTTTATATATATAGTTGTTCATACCTCTTACTGGCACTATGCTGTCATGCCGACTGATCTACGATATTAAGTCTGCCAAGATGGCGCCTAAGCATCCTGCCTTTGAATTTAAAGGTCTGATTTTAGATGACGTGGCCCAATAAGGGGGCTTGGATTCGAGTGAGCTAAGTACCGAACATTAGATAAAAGTGGCCCACTCTAATTCTGTGTTTAAACCTTTGGGGCTTACCGTATTGAGTGTATAGATTCAAAATTGTTCATGATAATTTAATAATTTGTCTGTATGACCTCCCTTCCATCCTGTCTGTACTGAATCAATTATTCACCATCTTATATCTAGCCAATTGTGAGAATATTGTTGCCAATGGGTCACTAGTGGAGCTTGTAGATTTTCCGTATTGATCCTAGATTTATGCTCGTTGAGCCTTCATTTAATTGGACGTCCGCTTCTGCCTATATATATTAATTTACAGGGGCAAATTATTGCATAAATTACATTTTTGCTATCACAGCTGACCTGGTTTTTTATTTTGTTTTTATGGGAACTGTATGGAACCGACCATTCTCGACCTGTGAGGGCTTGAGAGCACCATTGGCAATGCCCGCAAATTTCTTGGGATCCCATCTGTGCAAAATTTTGAATTTAATAGTATCTCGGGGGAGTCAATATCTCACCGATTGTTTTACCCCTTTTGTATGCTATTATCGGGGGTTCTTCAAAGCCCCGTGTGTAACTGCATGATATGCCAATGTGATCTTAAAGACTGGACTATTCGATTTGTCAAATGTGTAATTGGCAATATACATGTTAAATGGTCACTTTCACGCTGTTGTTGGTCCTGTAATAGTAAGGGTCTTTGAGCAAAACGGGCTCTAAAATATGCTTGCCTCAATGATTTTTTATGGTAACCCCGTTCTTTAAATCTTTCTGTCAGGATTCTCACCTCACCCTTGAAATCTTGCAATGTCGTGCAAATTCTTCTGCACCTCAAATATTGGCTAATGGGCAGATTAAATTTTAGTTTGTAAGGATGATGACTGTTGAATCTTAGCAAGTTGTTTCTCTCTATAGGTTTATGATATAGGGTGGTGATCACCTTCTCCCCGATTTTTCTGACCATAACATCTAGAAATTCTATTTGAACAAAATGATATTTTAGTGTAAACCTTAAATTGGGATCCAATTGGTTTATCCACTGTCCAAATTGTTTCAACGTTTCTTCTGAATCACTCCAAAGAAAAAAGATGTCGTCCAAGAATCTCTTTCAAAGTTTAACTGGCTGGAAATTTGTACTGGGGTAAAGGAGTAATGATTCAAATCGGGCCATATATAGTGTGGCTACAGATGGGGTTAGGGTGGCCCCCATGGCCACCCCCTTGATCTGCTTGAAAAATCCGTTGTGCCAAAAATAATTTTCTTTAATGACTAGAGAAGCTAACTCCATTAGAAAGGTGGTTGGTAATCTCGAGGGTTGTTGGCAGTGTTCTAGAGTTTCCTGAATCACTTCTAATGCCCCTGATTGAGGTATCATTGTGTATAATGATGTTACATCCAGAGTGGCGAGCCACATATTTTCATGTGAGTTGTGGAAGATTCCACATCTAGAATGGAAAATATGTGGCTCGCCACTCTGGATGTGATCAGGATTGGCCACTGTTGGAAGCAGGATACTGGACTAGATGGACCATTGGTCTGACACAGTATGGTTATTCTTATGTTCTTGTTTAATGTGGCAGTTTCTGGGGCACTTTGTCTCCAAATGGGTTTGTTCTGCACATAAGAAAACAAAAAACTGGTATTTAAAAAAATAAGAAATAATACCACCAACCCTCATGGGCTCAGGCTGTCTCCCAAAAGGTGGTTTTATTCATAAATGCTGTTTTCAAAAATGTCTTATAAAATTATTTATTCAAAAATATCGTCTCAAAAATACAAAAAAGGTACAAAAACTTGCACGCCAATCTATTCAAATCGGTGTTCGATATATCCATCAATGATGACAAATCCAAAAAAGTATCAGATAAATATCACTTAAATGTCATACCCATAAGGATAAACATATTCACTAGGCATATAACCACTTATATAGTGAAGGGAGCAGTAAATCATTATCATATAGTACTCAGCTTCAACTCTAACTTAATAACGATACTATGTTCAATAGTCTGGTTCAATAATACCCTTTAATTGGATCATCAGATCTGCGCATCTACCTCTGTAATGGCTAGAATGAGCCAAGCATATCTCGGAGGTAGAGTCGTAATCCTCATAGTTCCTCTTATTCTATTCTTTTTTTCTAAAGTTTTTATCTTTTTCATTAATTATCAGTAAACTTAATAGCTAAATACTTAGCTTTTTTTGAGTATTACTCTTTTATTCTTCAATATGCGAGATGGAGACTCGGTTAGACCGACATGGTTCCATGTTTCGCGATAAACGCTGTTTCAAGGCAGTCTCCTAGAAGTCAAATCACAGAGTAAGCAATTTTCACATGATTTAAAGCATTAAACAAAGGTCAAAATACAAACTACCAGACCTATTTTTTTATGGCAGATATTCCAAAGATGGCGGCCATCTTTGGAAAATCCGCCATAAAAATATAGGTCTGGTAGTTTCTCTATATTTAGACCTTTGTTTAATGCTTTAAATCATGTGAAAATTACTTACTCTGTGATTTGACTTCTAGGAGACTGCCTTGAAACAGTGTTTATCGTGAAACATGGAACCATATCGGTCTAACTGAGTCTCCATCTCGCATATTGAAGAATAAAAGAGTAATACTCAAAAAAAGCTAAGTATTTAGCTATTAAGTTTACTGATAATTAATGAAAAAGATAAAAACTTTAGAAAAAAAGAATATAATAAGAGATCTATGAGGATTACGACACTACCTCCGAGATATGCTTGGCTGATGATCCAATTAAAGGGTATTATTGAACCAGCCTATTGAACATGGTATCGTTATTAAGTTAGAGTTGAAGCTGAGTACTATATGATACCCATAAGGATGTCATTTAAATTTATTGTAAACTGCTTAGTTACCTGTTTGGATCTATTTCAGAAATAAATATCATAAATAAATAAATATAATCGTAAAGGGTGTCAAATACAATAAACCTCAATAGGTCTGCTCCGACCAGCTTTACCCTCTATGGGTTTCTCAAGGGAGCCATATTGTTTCTTCCAAGAGCTACATAGACATCTCGAGGCTCAGTCCCGCTCAACTGCCTTGAGATGTCTCCGTAGCTCTTGGAAGAAATGATATGGCTCCCTTATGAAGTCCATGGAGGGTGAGACTAGTTGGAGCAAAGCTATCAAGGTTTATTGTATTTGACACCCTTTGTGATGATATTTGAACAACATCCTTATGGGTGTGACATTTAAGTGATATTTATCTGAGGGACATTTTTTGGTTTGTTATTGATGGATATATTGAACACTGATTTCAATAGATTAGTGTGCAAGTTGTTTTGTATCATTGTATTTAATATTTTTGATAAAGTATTTTTGAGCCTTGATAAGATTGATAAGGATAATAATAGCAAGATTTATAATATTGGAGTGGAGGAGCGGCCTAGTGGTTAGGGTGGTGGCCTTTGGTCCTGAGGAACTGAGTTCAATCCCCACTTCAGGCACAGGCAGCTCCTTGTAACTCTGGGCAAGTCACTTAACCCTCCATTGCCCCATGTAAGCCGCATTGAGCCTGCCATGAGTGGGAAAGCGCAGGGTACAAATGTAACAAAAATAAAATAGATACTATTGGAGATTCTACATGGAATGTTGCTATCCCACTAGCAACATTCCATGTAGAAGGCTGCGCAGGCTTCTGTTTCTGTGAGTCTGACGTCCTGCACGTATGTGCAGGACGTCAGACTCACAGAAGCCTGCGCGGCCACATTGGTGATCTGCAAGGGCCCACTTCTACATGGAATGTTGCTAGTGGAATAGCAACATTCCATGTAGAATCTCAAATAGTAGCAACAGTGGAGGAGTGGCCTAGTGGTTAGGGTGGTGGACTTTGGTCCTGAGGAACTGAGTTCAATTCCCACTTCAGGCACAGGTAGCTCCTTGTGACTCTGGGCAAGTCACTTAACCCTTCATTGCTCCATGTAAGCTGCATTGAGCCTGCCATGTGTGGGAAAGTGCAGGGTACAAATGTAACAAAAAATATTAACAATAATTCAAGTAATGATAATAGTAGTAATAATAATATAGGAGGTCTTTTACTAAGGTGCACTAGCATTTTTAGCTTGCGTTAAAAATCAGCTGGCACTAAACACTGAGACACCCTTTATGGGCGCCTCAGCACTTAGCGCCATCTGATTTTTAACGCAAGCTAAAAACGATAACACCTTGGTAAAAGTTCCCCATAAACATTATTTAAGTAAATTTACAAACCAAACGCATGATACTGATTACAAAGTTCAAATCCCACTGCTGCTCCTTGTGATCATGGGCAGTCACTTAACCCTCCATTGCCTCAGGTACAAACTTAGATTGTGAGCCCTCCTGGGACAGAGAAAGATCCAGTGTACCTGAATGTAACTCACCTTGAGCTACTACTGAAAAAGGTGTGAGCAAAATGGGAAAATAAAATAAAATAATAGAGTACACACTATTAACCCCCCCCCCCCCCTTTTAAGAGAATTCCACAAACCTTAATATTTTTTTACTAAATATTTTTATAAAACATTTTTGAAAAAAGTATTTATGTATGAAACCACCTTTTGTTTTGCTCATACCATGACAGTGTGAGAAAGAAGGTCTGGAGATGAATGTTCTGCTGATTGAACTGGGGAATAGGACTGAGATAGACAAGGGAAGGATGCAGTACTTAGAATATTGTGGAGCTCTGAGTCAATTGACTTCTAAATCCTTAATGAAAGGACAGTAGTGAAGAAACTAAAAACAAAAAACACAAAATGACAGAGAGGCCAAGGGAGGCCAGTTTTAAAGCAGGAGATTTGAAGCTCACCTATCAGCTCAGAGGATGTTCTGTGAAACAGATTTGTTTACAATGGAGGTTGTCGGCATGCAAATCTCCCATGCATATTCAAGTTGAGCACTGCAAGTACACATGTTTTTTGCTGTATTATATATTGTGTTGTTCATGTGAAATTCTACAATTTTTTTGTAACAAGGTTTGCTCTACAGTGCAATAGTGGGTAGTATGTACAGTATGTGTGAGAGTGTGTAGTGCGTGGAATCTTGGACAGGAGTAGGAGTTTGTAAATTAAAGAGTTCAATAAGTATAATAAAGCAAATAAACTATTTTTGATAATATTAGAAAGCATATTACGAGTATTGTACTGTTATTTATAGGGCAGGATTATAGTAGATCATAACAGGATTAATATTTTCACTCTGTGGGGAGGATGCATATTCATTAGGGATATCCTGAAAAATGATCCATTGGTGGTCCTCAAGGACTGGGAGTGAATATGTTGATATAAATTGCTTTAAATCCTACATCACTCCCGTCCCCCCCCCCAAAAAAAAAATTAAAAAGCAGTCAGATTTGTTGTTGTGGTGGTGGTTGGGAGGGAGAGAGGAAGGGAAAATCATGAAAATGTCATGATCTCAATCTAAACTGAAATCATTCAGACGGTCTTGACCATATCGCCAATTCCTGAGTTGCAATCTTATATGTTTTGTCATGTGAGATACTTATAAGGAAATGGTCAGTAATGAATGTCCCTTCTGTATGCTTATGCTGCCTTTGGTATCATTTCCTCAGTTCATAAGTAATGCCACACTGGGAAAAGACCAAGGGTCCATCGAGCACAGCATCCTGTCCATGACAGCGGCCAATCCAGGCCAAGGGCACCTGGCAAGCTTCCCAAACGTACAAACATTCTATACATGTTATTCCTGGAATTGTGGATTTTTCTGCAGTCCATTTAGTAGCGGTTTATGGACTTGTCCTTTAGGAAGCCATCCAACCCCTTTTTAAACTCTGCTAAGCTAACCGCCTTCACCACTTTCTCCGGCAACGAATTCCAGAGTTTAATTATACGCTGGGTGAAGAAATATTTTCTCCGATTTGTTTTAAATTTACTACACTGTAGTTTCATCGCATGTCCCCTAGTCCTAGTATTTTTGGAAAGCGTGAACAGACGCTTCACATCCACCTGTTCCACTCCACTCATTATTTTATATACCTCTATCATGTCTCCCCTCAGCCGTCTCTTCTCCAAGCTGAATAGCCCTAGCCTCCAACATAAGATGCTTGGAAATATATCAATAGTGCCTCCATCACTCAGATGTGTTCAGGTGTAGTGTACTCATGCAAGTCCTACCTGTTAAAGTGCTAAGGTTTTTTTTTTAAAGGCTTTAAACTAATCTAATCTGTGCTTTTGCAGAATGAAGTTACAAATATCTGCTAGCCATGTGCTGGAGGTGCAAATCTCAGTGCTGACCTGTAAATAGAAATAAGGTAATCAAGTTAGAAATGTTGTTTGAGATCCTTATTTCTCAACTCGTACAAAGTAGCACAGAACAAATTGAAGTGATGAACCTCCTCTTAGCCTGTAAGTGTGAGAGTGCAGAGCAAATACACAAATATGCACATTATATACACATACAGTATGTGCATGCCATTATTTTTGTGCAATACATATGATACATTATTTTCAAATATTTTTGTAAAGTGCTCCTGTGATGTGAATAGGATATATGGGTAACTAATGCGCCACAGAGCTTACTTCTAAGTATATGTCACAGGAGAAGCAGGAAAAACTTACAAGAGGTGGAGCTGGGGTAGGAGGAGTTGGAGAAGCAGGTAGAATAACTTCAGCTTCTCCAGGGGCTGCTGTAACCTTCTTATCTTCTTCCTCTTCAGGCAGGGGTCTGGCAGTTTCCAAAGTGGGACAATGGCCAATGTCTGCATTTTTGAAGGATGCCGCCTCAGCAAAGTCCATGGGGCTGTGAAGGGGTGGGAGGGAGCACGGAAAATTAGGAAGCTCTTTCCAGTATTATTTAAAGCCAGTGTATATACTGTGGAATCAATTCCTTTCTATTGATATGAAATGTACAGGCCCTTTTACTAAGCTGTAGTAAAAAGTGGCCTTGGCATGCCCTTACATGGGTCTTGGAAGTGTGCTAAGGCCATTTTTTCCACAGCTGTAAAATGGCTGATTTTCTATTTTTACATTAATGGCCATGTGTTACTGTTGCCATTAGCACATGGACAGTTTAAAAAATTACTGCAGAAGCACATACCACCACCAATTTTGTAGGCAATAAGGGCTCTTGCGATATTCCTGCACTACCCAGTTAGATGCAAAAACTAATTAGCACAGGAACGCCCACTCTCTGTCCATGGCATTCCCTCAAAAATATTCTAAAATTTATTTAATGCATGGTTAACATGCACAAATTTCGGAGTTACTGCAGGACACCTGAGTGTGTCCTGTGGTGCTCCATTTTTTGCTCGTTTACAAAGCTGCACTAGTGATTCCTGCGCGGTAAATGAGAGGAAGCCCATTCAGTTCCTATGGGCTTCTTCTCATTTGCCATGTGAGAATCATTAGCATGGCTTTATGAAAGAGGTCCTTTGTTAGACAAGCATTAGCACCTAATGCAGTTTAGTAAAAGTGCTCCTCATTTAGGAGCCCTTTTACAACACCGCGGTTTGAGTTACCACAGCGTTGTTGCATGCCAAATTGGGACTATCACTGGGCTACCGCAGGAGCCTGGTGGTACATCCCACCCCCAGTGCGCACCATTTCCGGTGTGACAGAAATATTTTGTATTTCTGTATGCTGGGCCTTACCTGGCAGTAATTGAGAAAGTCCAAACAAAAAAAACAGCACCACGGGCCTTTAAAAATGGAACACAGTTCTTTAATGAATGAGCCTTGACAAAAAGACCCGACACGGGCCATGTTTCGGTGACTAGCACCTGCGTCAGGGGTCACAGTAATGACGTTGAAAACTTGGGGAATAACTCGAATATATTCCTCTACAATATATTATTCCTTACCCCACGTCTCATATAGTAAAAGCTACAAAGCACCAAGTTTTCCACTTCATCACTGTGGCAAAAGGGGGCTTTGATGCATGGCAAAAACACGCACCGACACCGACACTACCGCAGGGTCCCTTTTACCACAGCTTTGTAAAAGGGGCCCTTAGATTCCCCAGATCCTACAAAGTACACCACAGATGGCAAAATATTGTGACTAGTCAGAAACATGTGATAGAGCGTACAATCGTTTTCATTTCCCTGTTTCAAACTGGTTGCAAATCTAAGAAGGCCACCTTGCCTCTTTTAACATTAGGATGGGAGGGAGAGGATAATATTCAAAGGGTTTTGCTGAGAGTCAGGCACCTAAATTGGCTGCTTGAAAAATTTATGACGGCTGAATGCTGACATTCATTTTATGAAAATTTCACTAAACTGCTGAATTTAGGAGCCTCAAAAGTAGGTGGCAACAGGAGGATTTAGGGGATGGAGAAATTTAAGAGTCTGGCACTAATATTCAGCACTAGAGCTCATACACTAGGCTCATTAAATCTAGGCAAATGAATTGCCGCAGACCATTTTAGACTCTTTAACCTTTCCCTTTTTCTTTTTTACCCTGTTCCTTCTATCCTATTTAATTTGATTGTATTTGTATAACAACTGATCTGGCGTTAGCCTCATCAGTACATTGTAAGCCACTTTATGCCTGCAAAACTGTGGGAAAAAGTGGGATATAAATGTGCTAAATAATAATAATAATAATGGCAAGCCTGCATTTCTAAGTTCCAAAGATTATGTGGCTTTTGAGGAGAACTCTTAAGCTCCTATGCTTGACTGAAAGTAAGGGATAAATTTAAGAGCTAACTTTTACTAAAGTTTAATGTGTTCTACCACAGGACATTCCCACATGCTAAGCCTACAGTTAATGCGGCATGTTTTAGGGCTTTTCTTTTTAATTTGCAGGTCATGCACTAATGTTACCAGTACGTCGGACCTGCAAAAAATTAATGTGGAAGCACTTACTGCCTTCAGTTTAGGAGGTGCTAAATGCTCTTGCATTAACTCTGCATTATCCAGTCAGTGCATGTTAATCATAATGCACTAGACTTGATAATGTGGAAATGCCTATCTCTATCCATGACATGCCCCCTCCCCAAAATATTTTTTAAAAATACCTAACCTGCGAGTTATCAGGCAAAATACTGCAACGTTTATATGCATTCTTCGGTAGCATATTTTCCTGTACTAAGTGAACATTAGGCCTTTACACTCTTAAGGAAAGGGCCCCTGAAGGGAATATACTTTGCATCTTATCAGGGTCTACATTAGAACCTAATCATGGTCTGAGCATAAATTGTGCTAACATACTGAGCACCCTAGAAAGTTCACAAACTTTTTTCTCAGCATTGTGGACAAAGTAGAGACACTTGTAAAGATGAATATATCTGGGACTTTTTTTAATGGGGTACTCAGGGGTACTGAGTACCATCGCCTTTCCTATTACATGCTAAAATTAACCTATTGCCACCAAGTATTAATGAAAGATCCCAGGCTTTTCATACCAATATCTCCTTTTCATAATTCTGTGGCTGCTTGCAGGTGCCTGGCTATTTTGAGGTGGTTCCTTCAGTGATCACCCCACCCCTGAAGGATAGACTGACACTTGAGTACCAGCACCTTTTTTGCTAGTGAAAACACATTGAATATATCATTGCTTTCTGTATGTAAATCTTAGATCCATTTACTAACAGATATGTATTTTCAGGGCTTTTTATGAGGGGTACCTGGGGGTACCAGCACCTTTTCCAATGTCTGCTAAAATTGACCAGTGGTCCCTGAGTTTGTTAATGAAAGAGCTCAGACTCTGCACACCAGTTCTGCCTTGTCATAGATTCTGTGACTAGTTGCAGGAGGCCTGGCTATTGTGGGTTGGGTCTCTCAGTGATCACCCCACCCCTGAAAGGTGGCCTGGCATTTGAGTACCGGAACTGTTTTTGCTAGAAAAAACCCCCACACTGTGTATTTTAGTTATAAGAAAACTTACACAGTGTTAATGACAAGATTCCATATGCAGCCCTCGAAAGAGGGTATGTTCCTGAGGAAGGGCGAATGGAAGTCAGGTGTAACACCTCCCACAAAGAGCTTCTTTACAGAGATCGACTGGTCCCCTGACATCCTCTGTGTTTGTCCTTTGTCTTCATCAACTTGCACAGTAAATATTCTGATTAAAAAAAGAGAAAAATATATAAAGGCTGGTTCTGATTCATATCATGTTTATCATACACTCATACTTGCTGTGCAGTTTCTACAGTCCTTCCAGCAGCCATACACACTGTTACTTGGAAACTCTTTGGTTGGAGTTTTGGAAAGAAAGAAGGGAAATACTTTCACTTTACACTCAGTAGTATCAGAATAAGTGAATTGTGAGACAGTAGACAGTAGGACGACAATCTAGGAAGAGAAGAGGAAGCTGATTTTGAGGATAATGAAGCCTTGCTTTGGCTATTTAAAATGAGTGTCCACGCTCGCCTAGGTTAATTGTATTGTTCTTCTGAGCCCTTTAAAGGGAGGCAGCCATAATAGACTGTGACCTTGCTGCAGATAGGGCTGTGTAATCAGAACCTTTTTGTTTCATGTCATTTCCTGTGTTGTTTCTGGGAATTTTTTTTTCATATTTTTCATTCTGTGGGAAAGAATGTGTAACATAGTAACATAGCATATAGTAACATAGTAAATGATGGCAGATAAAGACCTGTATGGTCCATCCAGTCTGCCCAACAAGATAAACTCATTTACATGGTGTGTGATACTTTATATGTACTATCGATGGCACACAGGAACCCCCCCCCCAAAAAAAAAAATATATATATAGTGTTTTTCTGCTCATTTTTATTTGCCAATGACCTGAAATTGACATGGGATATCTCATTGACATTTCCTATGGTCTGTGCCCCAAAGTTGGCAGAGAGAGCTAGAGATGAATTCTAACAGTGTTTAATTATGAAGTGGAACCTGTGCAGGGTGTCAGATGCAGCTCTGACACTTTGTTGGGCAGACTGGATGAAATGTGTAGGTCTTTATTTGCCGATATTTACAATGGTGTTCATTTTCAAAAGAGAAAAACATCTCAAAAACGGCACAAAAAGGCAAAAACGTCTAAGTGGCAATTTTCAAAACTCATATTTGAGACTTTTTATCAGCAACTGGTAAATTGCAATGGGGGGCATATTTTGGGCAAAAATTGGGGCATTTTTATCTAGATCTGTTTCAATCATGACTAAGTCGCAAAAAGGTGCCCTAACTGACCAATGGAGGGATTAAGGCATGACCCCCTTAATCCCCCAGGCTACTGACCCCCTCTCTTACCCCCCTAGGATATGACAATGTCAGTAAATACCATGCTCAATGACAGCTGCAGATGCTATTGCCATTCCTATTACAGCAGCAAGCTGATCCCAGCAGTAGGCTAGTGGTCAGTACAGAGGATTGTAGAGAAAGGGACCCGGTTCCATATCCCATCTAACTTGTACACTTGTGGTGTAAGTTGTGAGCCTTCGAAAAACCACAAATTATCTACTGTACCTACATATAGGTGACACCTCCAGGCTCAAGGGCTATTATAGTGGTGTATAGTGGAGTACAGTACTTTTTTGCTGTTCCTGGAGGGTTCGCCATACAACAGAAGGAGAGTATGGTATGATGTGTACCTGGCGGCTTTTATGTGAAGTCCCCTGCAGTACCCCCTAGGGTGCCCCACTGCTCTGCTGAGATGTCTATCCTGCTTATAATCGAACGAGAAAAACGCCCAAGTTCCGACCTAAATCGGGAGATGGACGTTTATCTCACAAAAACGAATAACACGCTATAATCGAAAGCCGACCTTGGACGATTTCAACTGCACTCCGTCGCGGATGCGGACAAAGTTGATGGGGGCGTGTCAAAGGCGTGGTGAAGGCGGAACTGGGGCGTGGTTATCGGGCGATCAGAGATGGGCGCCTTTCGCCGATAATGGAAAAAAAATAGCGAGAATTTAGGGCACTTTTCCTGGACCCTGTTTTTCCACGAATAAGGCCCCAAAAAGTGCCCTAAATGACCAGATGACCACTGGAGGGAATCGGGGATGACCTCCCCTGACTCCCCCAGTGGTCACAAACCCCCTCCCACCACAAAAAATGATGATTCACAACTTTTTATTTTCACCCTCAAATGTCATACCCACCTCCCTGGCAGCAGTATGCAGGTCACTGGAGCAGTTATTAGAGGGTGCAGTGGACTTCAGACAGGTGGACCCAGGCCCATCCCCCCCTACCTGTTACAATTGTGCTGCTTAATGCTTAGTCGTCCAACCCCCCCCCCCCCCAAACCCACTGTACCCACATGTAGGTGCCTCCCTTCACCCCTTAGGGCTATAGTAATGGTGTAGACTTGTGGGCAGTGGGTTTTGAGGGGGATTTGGGGGGCTCAACACACAAGGGAAGGGTGCTATGCACCTGGGAGCTCCTTTACCTTTTTTTTTGTTTTTGTAAAAGTGCCCCCTAGGGTGCCCGGTTGGTGTCCTGGCATGTTAGGGGGACCAGTGCACTACGACTCCTGGCCCCTCCCACGAACAAATGCCTTGGATTTATTCGCTTTTGAGCTGGGCGATTTCATTTTCCATTATCGCTGAAAAGCAAAAACGCCCAGCTCACAACTTGGCGAATAAAACATGGACGTCTATTTTTTTCGAAAATACAGTTCGGCCCACCCCTTCACGGACCCGTTCTCGGAGATCAACGCCCATGGAGATAGGCGTTTCCATTCAATTATGCCCCTCTATGTAGGCCATGCTGGCCTCCAGACAACCCAGTGGCTCGTTTTTGTGTGCTTTTCTCTTGGTTGTTTATTTTTTTCTAGAAAATGGTCCTTCAAGAAATATGCACTGAGCACAAATACGTCTAAACTATAGCGATTTTTGAAGCAAAAAGAGAGACTTTTTCTGGTTTAAAAATTGCTATGTTTAACACTGGATATTTGCATGTTTTTAGCAAAACGTACAAAATCGGATTTGGACGTCATATCGAATAAACACCTCCATGCTACTACGTGTTTCCAGTGACTGCACATCCCTAGTTGCAATTCCAGTGCGTTTAATGTAAAAAACTGCCTGCTGCGTGTACATGGCAGCATTGATGTGCTAAGCTCCTACCTAACACATTGGGATATACTGTAATGAGGAATCTGACAGGGCACAGCGGGCACAGAACAGAATGGAAGCTGTATCTGCCTGGATCTTTGTTTCCCCGCTATGGACAATTTACTGACTAGCTGAGAAAACAAACAGTTCTTTAGTGCTTTGATTGCAGGAATTGGAAAGTGACACATGTTTGATAGATGCTGTGCTCGGTCTAATTTTCAGGGGAAAAACAAGCTTGCTGCCCACCATGGGGAAGTTAGTGCTTTGGCTTGTATTCCATTAGCTCTGTGTGTCAGACCCAATATGAGCTCTGGTTTTATGCCTCGCATCACTTGATAGTTTAACAAACTCTGAAACATAATGACATTTGTGCAAAAGAGTGAGCCGTACAAAGAGCTCTGAGATTTGAACTGTAAATTAGATATTGATTCAGGACTCTTTGAAACATATCAGAAGAGATACATATTCATACTCTTAAAGTTCAATATACAGTAATAAGGCAATACCTTTTTATTTGACTAGCTTAAAAATGTCTACGGTAGGATAATTTTAAAAGCCTTATGCATGTATAAAACAAAGAAAATGAATCTTTAAAACCTGCCTGGACTATAGGAGGGTAATCCTATAACTGTGTGCCCACTAGGTGCTGGTTATAGTGTCTATTATAAGCTTATTTTAGTAGGCTCCTTCTTTTCTTTAGATCAGGGGTTCTCAAGCCAGTCCTCGGGACACACTAAGCCGGTCAGTTTTCCAGGATATCCACAATGAATACGTATGGAGTGGCTCCATTGTATGCAAATCTCTCTCCAGCAAATAATACGCGGACATCGAACTATGCTGGGAATACACCCAGTATTTAGAGAATCCCCTAGATTCTCCTATCGAACAGGGCAAAATTTAGGAGAAAAATTAAAACACTGTAAATGAACAGGCGATAAGGATCAGATGGGTCACTTTAGATGCAAGGGGTGCACTTACTGGACATATGCAATCGAGACACAGTAGATAGATATTCCTAACCAAAAGAGACCTACGAGATTTCAGCTACAATCAAGAACTAATTGTGAGTTTGCTTTTGTAATATATGCTATAAAGTGTCCTTGAGACTTATTTTACATAGGTCAAACTATTAAAAAAGTGAAGCATAGATTTGCTCGACATCTCAGTAATATAAGACTGCAAAAAGTAGAAGCCCCATTAGTGAAACACTGGCTTATAAAAAAATCATACTGTAGAAGATGTAAGATTTGTGATATTGAGACAGATTTGAGCAAAGGAGGCAATGTATTACAGAGAATGATGCAAGCAGAACAATGAATGATACACGAATGGAGGACAGTGACACCTATAGGATTGAATAAGGAAGCAGAGTGGATGGGTATATAAGGGGTTTGAATCCACGAATAGCGATAAGACACTACTGCGCATGAGTGTCGTTGAGAGAGGAGTTAGACGCCATTTCCTGAGTACCGGCGAGTGGACCATTCTGGCAGAAGCCACAGAAATAGTTATTAACAACGGAGCGGTATGTAGTTATTGTATGAGAGAATAATGTAAAGAATGTAAGAGTAAAAAAGTTACAAGCTGCTTCAATGCTTTTTGTTTATAGTCGATGCCCCTGATGAGGCTACAAGCGAAACGCGTAGGGCCTTGACAAGCTTGCTTAGCTAACGGTCAAACGTTGATAATGAGACAAGTTCTATTGAATCAGCAGAAGATAAGAATCAGAGGGAAAGAAGAGAAGTTTCCAATGTAAAGGAAAGCGAGATCCTTAGCGAAACAGACGGATTACCCAACGTATCATCAAAAGTACGGCACAGTTCACCAGCAAGATAAAGGGAACATTAATCAAGAAAAACTTATGAGCCTGTAATATCAATAACAGACTTTGGACTTTATCACGTAAAACAATCTGGCATATATACAGTGGATAAATATAAGTTGGAGAAGGAAAATAAGAAAATGATATTGTGAAACATGTTTAAATGTAACCCTTAAAGAAACGAGTATATTTTGAATTATGCCTAAATGTAACCTTTAAAGAAATGGTTAGTAGGGATCCAGTGAGAGGTGAGAATGAGAATGAATGGCACAATGAGAGAGTAATTATGAAGCACTGTTTTAAATTTGTACAGACACTTTAAAAATAAAGATAGTACAATAAAGAGAGAGGTATAAGAAAGAAAATTGTGGAACTGTTTCTGGATTTTTTTCAGCATATTTATTATGGATATTCTGAAAACCTGACTGGCTTAGTGTGTCCTGAGGACTGGGTTGAGAATCCTTGCTTAGGAGAATACTAGCACCAAGTGGCAGACGACAGGCATATCTCTAGGCTTGACTGCTTGCAGCAGCCAACAGCTGGTGTAAATGAACCCACCTAGATGCATGCATGAACATGTGAATATTAATGTGTGTGTATGTGTGTACATATGTACATGAAAGTTAAAACTCCACCCACAAGTTAGTCTGTGAATATGAACATACCTTACATACCACCTAGGTATTCAAATATTTTAAAGGTATAAATTTACAAGTAAACCTTTTCCATTGACGGGAAGGTGGTAGAGGACATGAATCAAGGTTGTGTGGGGGGGGGGGGGCTGACTCAGGAATAATGTCAGAGAGTACTTTTTCATGGAGAGGGTGGGGGATATCTGGAATGCCCTCCTGCGGGAGGTGGTGGAGATGAAAATGGAAACAGAATTCAAAAATGCTTGGGATAAACACATATGAATCCAGTATAGAAGATGTGGGACCAAACAAGCTTAGCAGTGATTAGGTGGCAACACCAGTAATTGGGAAGTAAAGCCAGTGCTAGGTAGACTACCATGGACAGCGCCCTGATCATGGCTTTAGAGATTCAGCTTCAGTAGCTGGAGAGCAAGGCCAGTGCTGGGCAGACTTCTATGAACTGTGCCCTGAAAATGGCAAGGACAAATCAAGATCAAGTACACATATGTAGCATCACATCGTACCTTATGCTAAGAGTTTATCTTCTTGGGCAGACTGGATGGACTGCCATCATCTACTATGTTACTATATATATGTTACATAGGCACAGTCTGGGTGGGACTCACGTTTACGTGCATAACTTATAGATATCTCTGTCATTTATGCACTTACATGTATGCCTATGTTCCTTTATAGGTGCAGAATTATAGATTTACCCCTAGATTGGCAAAAGTATGTGAAAATAGTCTGCATATATACAAAGTATATTGGAACCAAGAGGGGGTGTTCTCATGGGGGAGGACAAGGTCATGGAAGTGTTAGCATTTATGCACATACTTTATAAAATGCACACATACAGTGCAATCCACTTAAGTGTAAGGGTCTGGGACCAAAGAAATACATGCTGGAAGGGACTATCTGGAGGAAGCTGGAACGCAGTGGGCAAAACTGAAAAGAGCTATTTAAGGGCAACAAACTTTTTGTAAGGAAATTAAATAAAAGTAAGAGAAAAAGAATGCTACTTTTGTTCTGAAAAGTAGTAACTGAAAAGATAAGGAAAAAAAGGTTAGCCTTTATAAACTACAAGAGATCACAGAAAGAGGAAAACAGGCCATAATATCTGGAAAAGCTATGACAAGCTGGTAGAGTAGTCAGGAAAGCAAAGATGCAAATGGAAGAAAAAATAGCCAATACGGTAAAATGGTGGTATTACTCCTATTTGTTTTGGACATTGGTTTGGGATTCTGATAGGTACTTGTGACCTGAATTGGGCACTGTTGGAAACAGAATACTGGGCTTCCCCAGTATGGCTATTCTTATATTTTTAACTAACTGTATTAATATGCAGATTGAAAAAGAAAACACACAAGTTAAGTAGGATAAAAATGTTTTGATCAACTGATTTGGCCATTGTGAACAGAAAATATTGGGTGCTATCAAATAAAACCACATCATTCTACATAAACAAATACTGTTACTTTGGCAAATTAAAAGATTATCCACCTCACAATTATAATTATTATTGGTTAATTTATCAAATGTTATTTTACTGTAGCTTTGTATTTCACATCGAAAAGTACCAGAATACCAAATCTCTCTAGAAAGAGAGGATAATCTGTTTTGTCACTGTCAGACACACGACACAACCCAAGGTCATTCTTTGGACAGAAGCTCTTGGGCCTATCTGAAATAGTGAGACTGTATGACACTTCAGCTCTCTGCACTATTCCACATGAAAATTCACTTGAGATTCATTGTTAACAGTAGTATTTGACAGAGTAAAAACATATCGAGTTATATGGAGCCCTTCAGCTGTAAATGGGATCTCTGAAAGTGATTCCCACTGAAATATCACTAATATAGAGCTGCCAAGTTACCCAGTTCTAGGAGGAGAACTTTTTGGCTACTCCTGATTTTGAGTTTGCATTCCAAAGTACTGTGCTGTTTGTAGCCCTCGATTCGAACTATTGAAATCAGCACTGCAGATCCCATAATGAACCAGGATAGGGTTGTTAAAAAAACAGGACTGGCTTATAAATAATATTCTATAATTTATGCATGTACTACCTAATGTCGAGGCACTGGCATTTACACCAGCTATAGGGCTGGTATACGTGACCGATTCATAAATGCAAGTGCTTTTTCTGCTAGTTGCGCTAGTATTCTATAAAGATAAGTAGGAGCCTTCTCTTTTTTAAAGAATACGCTTGAAATAGGTACCTTTTACCTTCTTATCCTAGGTGCCCTGCTATAGAATTAATTTCTTGGTGGATAAAGCGGGGGTCAGTTCTTGCTGTCTCAGCACAGTAGGAATAAAAAAAGAAGTAAAAAAAAAATAAACAAACATTACATTGTGTAAGGAAAGTAAGCGGAAAAAGAAATGGTTATGGTTTTCCAAACAAGTGACAAAAAAAATAAAATAAAGGCATAAGAGGTGGCATTTGTAAAATACAGAAGAACTCAAGAGGAGGAACACAGAATACCAGATAAAACTCAAAGTGATAAAACATTTTTTAGATAACTTGAAGAAAGGAGGAAAGCTAGCAATGGCATTGCACGATTGAAAAAAAATGCTGAGGATGTGGAGAGTAACAAGGACAAAGTGGAAAAGCCAAACAAATACCTCTGTTCTGGGTTCACAGAGGAAAATCCTGGAGAAAGATCAATGTTATCTGAAAAAAATATATAGATGGGAATGGAGTAGATACCACACTATTCACATGAACAACTTGAAAGATTGAATGTTGACAATGCCAGGGGGCCAGATGAACTGCATCTCAGTATAATGAGGAAGCTCAGAGAGGTTCTGGTGGCTCTTCTTAAAAATCTAATAGAGCCTTGGAAATGAGAGATGTTCCATGGGACTGGAGAAGGGCAGATGTGGTCCTTCTTCACAGAAGTGGTAACAGAGGAGAGGCTACAGGCTGGTAAGCTTTACCTTGGTGATTGGAGAAGTAATGGAGATGCTGTTGAAGAAGAGGATAGTGAACTTCCTGGAATCCAATGGGTTGCAAGATCTGAGACAACATAGTTTTACCAAAGAAGATCATGCCAAACAAATATGATTGATTTAATTCACTGTGTTACCAGAAAACTAGATCAAGTACATGCACTGGATGTTGTCTACTTGGATTTCAGCAAAGCCTGTGATACAGTTTCTTTTGAGAGGCTTGTGAATAAACTGTGCAGCCTGGGTATACATCCAAAGGAGGTGAAATAGATTTGAAATTGGTTGACTGATAGACAACAGAGAGTGGAGGTATACAGAGTTCACACCAAAGGAAGGTGAATAGTGAAATGTTTCAGGGATTGTTCTGATACTGATTATATTCTGTACCTTTTGGAGTGATATTGCCAAAAGATATGAAGGGGATTTTTGCCTTTTTTTCAATCGACATGAAGGTTTGAAACACAAAAGTGGTCTACAAAAAATAAGAAGCATGGGCTGATGATGGTCAGTTAAGCTTTAATGTGAAGAAATGCAGAGTGATGAACTTGGGCTGTAGAAATCCAAAGAAGCTGTACTTTATAGGAAGTGAGAGGCTGATGTGCATGGAGCAAGAAAGGGACTTCAGGGTGATAGTATCTGAGGATCTCAAAGAGGTGAAACAATATGACAAAATGTTAGGCTGCACAGAAAGAGATAAAACCATCAAAATGGAGGAGGTGATTAGGCCCCTGTACAGGTCATGGGCAAGGCCCTACCTGGAGTACTGTGCTCAGTTGTGGAGGATGTAGTTTGCTAAAGATGTAAAATAGACTTGAAATGGATGAGAGGAAAGCATCAAAACTAATGTGGGTCTGTGCCAGAAGACATACAAGAAGAGACTTGAGGATCTGTATATGTATACCCTAGAAGAAAGAAGGGCAGGAGAGATATGATTCAGACGTTTAAATATTTTGAAAGGTATTCATAAACAAGCAAATCTGTTTCAAAGGTGGCAAAGCTGTGGGACTAGAGGACATGAAATGAAGAGGCAAGGAGGTAAACTTAACAACATCATCAGGGAATACTTTTTGATGGAAAGGGTGGTGGATACCTGGAATGTTCTCCCGGTGCAGATGGTGGGAACCCAAACAGTGATGGAATTGAAAAAAAGGCATGGGATAAACACATGGAATCGATGAAATCAAAGTATATTAAAACATAAATGATTCTCACATTCTCATACAATTGAGTCACAATTAAAAATACTAGGAATCACCCTTGACAAATCTCTCTCTCTTGAAACTCAAGGTTCAGCAGTCACAACAAAGAGCTTCAAAACACTATGGAAACTGAGAAGGATCAGAGACTACTTTCCCAGACATTCTTTCCGTCTAACAATACAATTGATGATACTGTCCCAACTAGATTATTGCAATGCAGCACGTGTAGGATGCACAGAAAAGGTACTAAAATCACTACAGACCTCTACAAAATACGGCAGCAAGACTGATATTCAAAAAGTCAAAATATGAAAGAGCTACCCCGCTGCTTGCAATGCTACACTGGCTGCCAGTCAAGGCCAGGCTGTTTTTCAAAACTAGTACTCTTATCTTCAAAATGCTATTCATAATGTCCCCTGACTACATGCTAGACTTGATCGAACTATCATCGAGAAATGCAAGCCCAGAAACTACAGGTTACTTATTACTCCATCTACCAAACTGTAGAAACATAACATACAAATCCATATATACTGCAGGATTCAGTTATCTGGCCTCTAAATGGTGGAACTCAATCCACAAAGACATAAGAAGCGTTACTAAATATCTTCAGAAAAGTTCTAAAAACCTACCTTTTCAAGAAATTTTATGGCAAACTAACTGTGATACAAATATTATAACTTTTCCTAATTGATAATTGCATGCCACATTGAACTGAAACTTGCTTTTGGATAATTGTGGGATATAAGAATGAATGAATGGAGGAATGGCAGGCACAATTTTAACGACTTTACTGGGTCTCTATCTGCCATCATTTACTATTTTAAAAACCCAAGAAAGGCTCCAACCCAGAAATAATGGAGCCTACATTCTAGGATAAACATGCATGTGCAGCTGCGTGTGAACTGGTACAAAACGCAATGCAGTCAGAGTCTTCATGTTCCACTAGACATATCCTGAAAGTCTAGCGTGGATAGGACATCAAATAAAACTGACCCCTGTAAGCCTTTTACCTCTGAAAAGTAAACGGAAAAATAAATAAATAAGAAGAGCTGAAGGAAGTGTATGCCTGCCCAAGCAAACCAAGTTCATGACTGAAGTACCAGGAGCAGCACTTGATGGGATGTTCTGTTCTCCCCACTGCTGCCAGCATGTATGGTCTGAGTGGGACTGGCAGAGGGCTATGGAAGCTAGTGTAGCGGTAAGTGACAGAGGGCTATGAAAACTGCCAAATGATGCTGCTTTTAGTTCTCATTTTCAAGGGGTTCTTCATGCATATTATTTTTTATTAATAGAAAAAAAACATGCAAGATATCTGCAGGTAGTTTGTATCTCTGGCAAGTGTCACAGTGAAGGTATATGTGTATCTTTGCTTTGAAAATTGATGCAGTCTCTCTGGGTTAAAACTATTGTGGACTTTGTGACAACATAGACAGTTTGAAATTGCTCCTACAAGGACCATAACGATACAATAACACCTTAGCCACCCTCAGGTGGACAAATAACATCACATTAACAAGGTGTGCTACAAGTGACCCTTTTTTGGCAATTATGCTACTATCTTTTCTAATTTAAGAATGCTAATTTTATATGACATGAGGGAGTCTATTGTTTTGTGCAGCTGTTATGCTGAGTAGAGTGTCAAAGCAGCTGAAACTGGATTCTATTTTCCTTTGTTACCCTTTTGTTCTTTCTATCCGGATGGAATGTTCTCTACCGTCGTGAAACTCCCCTGTCTCGGGTCGGATGGCGATTGTTTGAGGCTCTCGTAAGCCTGTTGACAGGTGCACCTCTAGTCGACCCTTGTTGAGGAACACTGCATAGTAAGCCTGCAAAATACAACACAGCTGCTAGGTAACACAGTAAATGTAGTAGATGGTGGCAGAAAATGATAAGCAAGCCCATAACTCTCCTTATCTGAGACGGTTTTTGCTTTATTCCATTAAGGTCGATGCACCTTCACTAGGTCCATCCACAAAGCTCTGTAATAATTTACTGTACATAGCTACCAATACCAAGTGTGGCCAGTAAACACCCCAGGCCCATATTAAAATATAGCAACATAGGTGACTGTCTAGAGTGCAAAATTTGGAAGACATCAAAGTACTTGGGGCAAACAGGAACCTGATCTCACTTATCTTAGGGCGATGTGCATGACCTGCTTCAAAAGGGTGCCACTGTAGCATTACATTACAAATAGGATTATATTCCGCAAAGACCTTTCAAGTTCAATGTGGATTCCAGCAGAATAAGAAAGCCAGACAATCCCTGGCAAATTGTACAATAAAAATACAACCGATAAGGAACAGTCTGGCCGATATTCAGTGCTATTTAACCGGCCAGGAATGGCTCCTGGCCAGTTAATTAGCATTTAGCAGCAAATTGCTAATATTCAGTGGCAGATAGCCAGTTATCTCTGCTGAATATTCACAGTTAGCGCATAGGGCCAGATTCTATATCTGGCGCCAAAAAAAATCCACATGGAAAACATTTCTGTCTAAGCGTATTCTATAAGCGGCATCTAGATTTAGATGTGGTATATAGAATACGCTTAGTTGATGTTCCAGTATCTAAAACTACACGCTCCATTTACACTAAAAAAAGCGTGGCGTAAATCCCGGTGCGTACATTTAGGTGCAGAGGGCCATATTCTATAACAGTGCATGTCAATTTTGGAATGCTCATTTCCCCGCCCATAACCATGCCCCTTTTTGCCTGCATGCACTAAAATTTAGGTGCAGTGCGTTACAGAATATGCTTAGCAAGTTGTGCGCGTAAATTCTAATTATTGCCGATTAGTGCTCATTATTGCTTAAGTGCTGTTAACAACATTAATTAGTTTGTTAAGCCAATTAAGTTATGTGCATTGTTATAGAATATGCTTGGATTTCGGTGTGGAGTACTAGGCGTGCCATGCAGAATCCAAGGGATAGCGACTAACCATCTATTTTGCGTATATATAGCTGGCAATCCATGAATATTCAAGTACTGGCTGGCTACGTTTAGCAGACAAATTGGACACAGCTCCCCACTATTCTGTAACACTTTTGTGAATACTGTTGAGCTGCCCATGGCCCTTCCAAGGTCACGCCCCTTTGAGTTATGCGTGATCCAATAGATTGGTGCCCAAATCATAATTAGTGGCAATTAAATGCTTGTTAGCTTCAATAATTAAATCATTGGAGCCCTTTAACTAATTATTTTGGGAGCCAATCTGAGATCTGTGTCCAATTTTTGACAACATTTATAGAACTTGGGAGCCACCGTGTGAAAACAGGGAAATTACTGCAAAATGCTTTTTAACATGTTTTGCAGTAATCCTTTTCTCACAGGCTAACCACATGCTAGGGCTTAAAGCGAATGCTACATACCTGTAGAAGGTATTCTCCGAGGACAGCAGGCTGATTGTTCTCACTGATGGGGTGACGTCCACGGCAGCCCCTCCAATCGGAAACTTCACTAGCAAAGTCCTTTGCTAGCCCTCGCGCGCCCGCGCGCACCGCGCATGCGCGGCCGTCTTCCCGCCCGAAACCGGCTCGAGCCGGCCAGTCCAGTATGTAGCAAGACAATACACTTCAAGGGAAGACACAACTCCAAAGGGGAGGCGGGCGGGTTTGTGAGAACAATCAGCCTGCTGTCCTCGGAGAATACCTTCTACAGGTATGTAGCATTCGCTTTCTCCGAGGACAAGCAGGCTGCTTGTTCTCACTGATGGGGTATCCCTAGCCCCCAGGCTCACTCAAAACAACAACATTGGTCAATTGGGCCTCGCAACGGCGAGGACATAACTGAGATTGACCTAAAAAATTTACCAACTAACTGAGAGTGTAGCCTGGAACAGAACAAACAGGGCCCTCGGGGGGTGGAGTTGGATCCTAAAGCCCAAACAGGTTCTGAAGAACTGACTGCCCGAACCGACTGTCACGTCGGGTATCCTGCTGCAGGCAGTAATGAGATGTGAATGTGTGGACAGATGACCACGTCGCAGCTTTGCAAATTTCCTCCATGGTGGCTGACTTCAAGTGGGCTACCGACGCTGCCATGGCTCTAACATTATGAGCCGTGACATGACCCTCAAGAGCCAGCCCAGCCTGGGCGTAAGTGAAGGAAATGCAATCTGCTAGCCAATTGGATATGGTGCGTTTCCCTACAGCCACTCCCCTCTTGTTGGGATCAAAAGAAACAAACAATTGGGCGGACTGTCTGTGGGGCTGTGTCCGCTCCAGATAGAAGGCCAATGCTCTCTTGCAGTCCAATGTGTGCAGCTGACGTTCAGCAGGGCAGGAATGAGGACGGGGAAAGAATGTTGGCAAGACAATTGACTGGTTCAGATGGAACTCCGACACAACCTTTGGCAGAAACTTAGGGTGAGTGCGGAGGACTACTCTGTTGTGATGAAATTTGGTGTAAGGGGCCTGGGCTACCAGGGCCTGAAGCTCACTGACTCTACGAGCCGAGGTAACTGCCACCAAGAAAATGACCTTCCAGGTCAAGTACTTCGGATGGCAGGAATTCAGTGGCTCGAAAGGAGGTTTCATCAGCTGGGTGAGAACGACATTGAGATCCCATGACACTGTAGGAGGCTTGACAGGGGGCTTTGACAAAAGCAAACCTCTCATGAAGCGAACAACTAAAGGCTGTCCTGAGATCGGCTTACCTTCCACTTGGTAATGGTATGCACTGATTGCACTAAGGTGAACCCTTACGGAGTTGGTCTTCAGACCAGACTCAGACAAGTGGAGAAGGTATTCAAGCAGGGTCTGTGTAGGACAAGAGCGAGGATCTAGGGCCTTGCTGTCACACCAGACGGCAAACCTCCTCCAATGAAAGAAGTAACTTCTCTTAGTGGAGTCTTTCCTGGAAGCAAGCAAGATGCGGGAGACACCCTCTGGCAGACCCAAAGAGGCAAAGTCTACGCCCTCAACATCCAGGCCGTGAGAGCCAGGGACTGGAGGTTGGGATGCAGAAGAGCCCCTTCGTCCTGCGTGATGAGGGTCGGAAAACACTCCAATCTCCACGGTTCTTCGGAGGATAACTCCAGAAGAAGAGGGAACCAGATCTGACGCGGCCAAAAGGGAGCAATCAGAATCATGGTGCCTCGGTCTTGCTTGAGTTTCAACAAAGTCTTCCCCACCAGAGGAATGGGAGGATAAGCATACAGCAGACCTTCCCCCCAATCCAGGAGGAAGGCATCCGACGCCAGTCTGCCGTGGGCCTGAAGCCTGGAACAGAACTGAGGGACCTTGTGGTTCACTTGAGATGCGAAGAGATCCACCAGGGGGGTGCCCCACGCCTGGAAGATCTGTCGCACCACACGGGAATTGAGCGACCACTCGTGAGGTTGCATAATCCTGCTCAACCTGTCGGCCAGACTGTTGTTTACGCCTGCCAGATATGTGGCTTGGAGCACCATGCCTTGACGGCGAGCCCAGAGCCACATGCTGACGGCTTCCTGACACAGGGGGCGAGATCCGGTGCCCCCCTGCTTGTTGACATAGTACATGGCAACCTGATTGTCTGTCTGAATTTGGATAATTTGGTGGGACAGCCGATCTCTGAAAGCCTTCAGAGCGTTCCAGATCGCTCGCAACTCCAGAAGATTGATCTGTAGATCGCTTTCTTGGAGGGACCACCTTCCTTGGGTGTGAAGCCCATCGACATGAGCTCCCCATCCCAGGAGAGACGCATCCGTGGTCAGCACTTTTTGAGGCTGAGGAATTTGGAAGGGACGTCCCAGAGTCAAATTGGAGCAAATCGTCCACCAATACAGGGATTCGAGAAAACTCGTGGACAGGTGGATCACGTCCTCTAGACCCCCGGCGGCCTGATACCACTGGGAGGCTAGGGTCCATTGAGCAGATCTCATGTGAAGGCGGGCCATGGGAGTCACATGAACTGTGGAAGCCATGTGGCCCAGCAATCTCAACATCTGCCGAGCTGTGATCTGCTGGGACGCTCGCACCCGCGAGACGAGGGACAACAAGTTGTTGGCCCTCGCCTCTGGGAGATAGGCGCGAGCCGTCCGAGAATCCAGCAGGGCTCCGATGAATTCGAGTTTCTGCACTGGGAGAAGATGGGACTTTGGGTAATTTATCACAAACCCCAGTAGCTCCAGGAGGCGAATAGTCATCTGCATGGACTGCAGGGCTCCTGCCTCGGATGTGTTCTTCACCAGCCAATCGTCGAGATATGGGAACACGTGCACCCCCAGCCTGCGAAGCGCCGCTGCTACCACAGCTAGGCACTTTGTGAACACCCTGGGCGCAGAGGCGAGCCCAAAGGGTAGCACACAGTACTGGAAGTGGCGTGCGCCCAGCTGAAATCGCAGATACTGTCTGTGAGCTGGCAGTATCGGGATGTGTGTGTAGGCATCCTTCAAGTCCAGAGAGCATAGCCAATCGTTTTGCTGAATCATGGGGAGAAGGGTGCCCAGGGAAAGCATCCTGAACTTTTCTTTTACGAGATATTTGTTCAGGGCCCTTAGGTCTAGGATGGGACGCATCCCCCCTGTTTTCTTTTCCACAAGGAAGTACCTGGAATAGAACCCCAGCCCTTCTTGCCCGGATGGCACGGGCTCGACCGCATTGGCGCTGAGAAGGGCGGAGAGTTCCTCTGCAAGTACCTGCTTGTGCTGGAAGCTGTAGGACTGAGCTCCCGGTGGACAATTTGGAGGTTGTGAGGCCAAATTGAGGGTGTATCCTTGCCGGACTATTTGGAGAACCCACTGATCGGAGGTTATGAGAGGCCACCTTTGGTGAAAAGCTTTCAACCTCCCTCCGACAGGCAGGTCGCCCGGCACTGACACTTGGATGTCGGCTATGCTCTGCTGGAGCCAGTCAAAAGCTCGCCCCTTGCTTTTGCTGGGGAGCCGCGGGGCCTTGCTGATTCGCACGCTGCTGACGAGAGCGAGCGCGCTGGGGCTTAGCCTGGGCCGCAGGCTGTCGGGAAGGAGGATTGTACCTACGCTTGCCAGAAGTATAGGGAACAGTCTTCCTTCCCCCGAAAAATCGTCTACCTGTAGAGGTAGAAGCTGAAGGCTGCCGGCGGGCGAACTTGTCGAATGCGGTGTCCCGCTGGTGGAGAGACTCTACCACCTGCTCGACTTTTTCGCCAAAAATGTTATCCGCACGGCAAGGCGAGTCCGCAATCCGCTGCTGGATTCTATTCTCCAGGTCGGCGGCACGCAGCCATGAGAGCCTGCGCATCACCACACCTTGAGCAGCGGCCCTGGACGCAACATCAAAAGTGTCATAAACTCCTCTGGCCAGGAATTTTCTGCACGCCTTCAGCTGCCTGACCACCTCCTGAAAAGGCTTGGCTTGCTCAGGGGGAAGAGCATCAACCAAGCCCGCCAACTGCCGCACATTATTCCGCATGTGTATGCTCGTGTAGAGCTGGTAAGACTGGATCTTGGACACGAGCATAGAGGAATGGTAGGCCTTCCTCCCAAAGGAGTCTAAGGTTCTAGCGTCCTTGCCCGGGGGCGCCGAAGCATGTTCCCTAGAACTCTTAGCCTTCTTTAGGGCCAAATCCACAACTCCAGAGTCATGAGGCAACTGAGTGCGCATCAGCTCTGGGTCCCCATGGATCCGGTACTGGGACTCGATCTTCTTGGGAATGTGGGGATTAGTTAATGGCTTGGTCCAGTTCGCAAGCAATGTCTTCTTCAGGACATGGTGCAAGGGAACAGTGGACGCTTCCTTAGGTGGAGAAGGATAGTCCAGGAGCTCAAACATTTCAGCCCTGGGCTCGTCCTCCACAACCACCGGGAAGGGGATGGCCGTAGACATCTCCCGGACAAAGGAGGCAAAAGACAGACTCTCGGGAGGAGAAAGCTGTCTCTCAGGAGAGGGAGTGGGATCAGACGGAAGACCCTCAGACTCCTCGTCAGAGAAATATCTGGGATCTTCCTCTTCCTCCCACGAGGCCTCACCCTCGGTGTCAGACACAAGTTCACGGACCTGTGTCTGCAACCTCGCCCTGCTCGACTCCGTGGAACCCCGTCCACGATGGGGGCGTCGAGAGGTAGACTCCCTCGCCCGCATCGGCGAAGCTCCCTCCGCCGACGTAGTCGGGGAGCCTTCCTGGGAGGTGGCCGCGGTCGGTACCGCACGCGGTACCGACGTCGGGGACCTCAACCTGGGCGATGGGCCAGCCGGCGCCACGCTCGACGGTACCGGTGGCGCAAGCACCGCCGGTACCGGAGGGGTAGGGCGCAACAGCTCTCCCAGAATCTCTGGGAGAACGGCCCGGAGGCTCTCGTTTAGAGCGGCTGCAGAGAAAGGCTGAGAGGTCGATGCAGGCGTCGACGTCAGTACCTGTTCCGGGCGTGGAGGCTGTTCCGGGCTGTCCAGAGCGGAGCGCATCGACACCTCCTGAACAGAGGGTGAGCGGTCCTCTCGGTGCCGATGCCTGCTGGGTGCCGAATCCCTCGGCGACCCAGAGCTCTCGGTGCCGACACGGGGAGGAGACCGGTGTCGATGCTTCTTCGATTTCTTCCGAAGCATGTCACCGGAGCTCCCCGGCACCGACGAGGAGGACGTCGAATCCATCCGTCGCTTCCTCGGGGCCGAGACTGAAGAAGGTCGATCTCGGGGGGGCTGTACCGCAGGAGCCCTCAGGGTAGGCGGAGACCCACCCGAGGGCTCACCGCCACCAGCAGGGGAATGGACAGCCCTCACCTGCACTCCACCCGATGCACCACCGTCCGACGACATCAGCAGACGAGGTCCTGGTACCACCGACGTCGATGCAGCTATCCGATGTCTCGGCGCCGATGCAGAGGCCCGATGCCTCGATGCACTCGATGCAGGGGCGGCCGAGGAAGGAGGTCTGGACGCTGACGACGTCGATGCACTCGAAGATCCCGGTGCCGATGCCGACGAAGAGCCCGAGAACAACACGTTCCACTGGGCTAGTCTCGCTACCTGAGTCCGCCTTTGAAGCAGGGAACACAGACTGCAGTTCTGAGGGCGGTGCTCGGCCCCCAGACACTGAAGACACGACGAGTGTCGATCAGTGAGCGAGATAACCCGGGCGCACTGGGTGCACTTCTTGAAGCCGCTGGAAGGCTTCGATGTCATGGGCGGAAAAATCACGCCGGCGAAATCAAAAGCCGAAATGGCGAAATTTGAAGCACCAAATTTAGAGGGAGAAAAAATCTCGACCGAGGCCGAAAAGAGGCCTACCCCGACGACGAAAGAAAACTTACCGGGGCAAAAAAGCTGGAAGTACGGGGAGGATTTACACGAAACCCGGCGGGGGGTTTCCGGAGCACTTCCCGACTAGGACAAAGCTTTCCCGAAGGAAAAAAACACGTTCAAAACAAATTGGACGCGCGAGGTCGACTTTCCGGGGCTCGACACGGCGAAAACACGACCGTACCGAGTGCGGACAAAAGAAGACTGGCCGGCTCGAGCCGGTTTCGGGCGGGAAGACGGCCGCGCATGCGCGGTGCGCGCGGGCGCGCGAGGGCTAGCAAAGGACTTTGCTAGTGAAGTTTCCGATTGGAGGGGCTGCCGTGGACGTCACCCCATCAGTGAGAACAAGCAGCCTGCTTGTCCTCGGAGAATGACGTTTACAGGCTTATTTTTGAAAGAGAAGGGCGCCCATCTTTCGACACAAATCGGGAGATGGGCGTCTTTCTCCCAGGGTTGCCCAAATCGGCATAATCAAAAGCCAATTTTGAGCGTGCTCAACTGCTTTCCGTCACGGGGACGACCAAAGTTCACAGGGGCGTTTCGGAAGCATAGCAAAGACAGGGCTGGGGCATGCTTAACACATGGCTGATAATGGAAAAAAGAAGGGCATCCCTGATGAACACTTGGACAACTTTACTTGGTCCATTTTTTCTTGCGACCAAGCCTCAAAAAGGTGCCCAAACTGACCAGATGACCACTGGAGGGAATCGGGGATGACCTCCTCTTACTCCCCCAGTGGTCACTAACCCCCTCCCACCCTAAAAAAACTTTTAAAATATTTTTTGCCTGCCTCAAATGTCATACTCAGGTCCATCGCAGCAGTATGCAGGTCCCTGGAGCAGTTTTAGTGGGTGCAGTGCACTTCAGGCAGGCGGACCCAGGCTCCTCCCCCCTACCTGTTACACTTGTGGTGGTAAATGTGAGCCCTTCAAAACCCACCAGAAACCCACTGTACCCACAAGTAGGTGCCCCCTTCACCCCTTAGTGCTATGGTAGTGCTGTATAGTTGTGGGGAGTGGGTTGGGGGGCTCAGCACACAAGGTAAGGGAGCTATGCACCTGGGAGCAATTTCTGAAGACCACTGCAGTGTCCCCTAAAGTGCCCGGTTGGTGTCCTGGCATGTCAGGGGGACCAGTGCACTACGACTGCTGGCTCTTCCCATGACCAAATGGCTTGAATTTGGTCGTTTCTGAGATGGGCGTCCTTGGTTTCCTCTATCGCTGAAAACCGGGGACGAACATCTCTAAGGTTGACCTAAATGTTGAGATTTGGGCGTCCCCGACCGTATTATTGAAACGAAAGATGGCCGCCCATCTTGTTTCGATAATACGGGTTTCCCCGCCCCTTCGCCAGGACATCCTGCGAGGACGTCCTCAGGAAAACTTGGGCGCCCTGGTCGATTATGCCCCTCTTAGTAAAAGAGCCTCTAAGATTGCAAACTGGTTATCTTATTACAAGATGAAATTAAATCCAGAAAAACTAAAGGCATGATATTTAATGGGCAAAAATCATGCACTTTAATTTCACCTCTACTCATGGATGGTTCTCTGATTTTTTGGGTACCATCATTAACAATTTTAGGAGTTGTACTGGATGATGGAATTATCATTGAAATTACATGCATCGTATATATCCAAGAAATGTTTTTTTTCAAACTGCACATGATTCGTTCAGTGAAATCTTTATTCTCTAGCAAGGCATTAAGAATATTAAGGGCAGGTTTACTAGAGGGCATTAGGATTTGGAGTTATCATGGATTTTAGTGTGTGTTAACTGCAAATCTAATGCTTTTCTTCTTCAGGGTGTGTTTTATGCAAGTTGTGCTCTAATGTGATCATTAGGGTGCGGTAACTGCTAGGAGTTAATGTTGGATCACTTAGCGACTTCTGTGTAACAGCAGAATAGCTAGGGGGCCACGGGAGCCTGGGCCCCCCAAATTTGCTCTGGGTCCCTATCCCCTGCCAGCTGAAGACTTTGTTCAGCGCTGGCCTGCTGCAGTGCCGCCACATTGCCTGCCCTACTCTCTCTTCCCCTCACGTCGGGCACGCTCTTTTAAGTGAAATTGAGCATGCTCAGTTTCACTAAACAAAGTGTGCCCGATGTGAGGGGAAGAGAGAGCAGGGGCAGGCAATGCAGCGGTGCCAGAGATCAGTGCCGGATGAAGTCTTCAGCTGGCAGGGGTTGGAGACCCCTGCCAGCCAAGGTATTTGTGGCAGCGGTGCTTCAGCTGGCGGGGGTTGGGGACCCCCACCATCCACGATGTTTACAGGGGTTGCAGTGGGCGGCGGAGGGGGCAGCGAGACAGCGGAAGGGATGGCGGCGGAGGGGGGCGATGGTGGGGCAAAGACCAAAATGTGTCTCCCCCCACCTTGGGTTCTGGCCCCCTCCCACCTCGAGGTCTGGCTACACCCCTGCTGTGTAGGAGGGGTTAAGTGATCCAGCGTTAACTCAGCTGTTACCCTATCAGCGCATGTAACCTAAGATGCGCTAACAGGATAATATTTTCACACCCATGCCATGCCTTCTCCCAGACAGAGTCCCTAATGCATGTGGCTAACAGATATATTACTGCATAACACCTTAACAGCATTATGCAGTACCCCTATTAGAGCAGGTTAAGGGCTTAACGCTCTTCAGTAAACATACCCCTTACTTCACTCCACAATTATGGGTAACACTGACTATTGCAACTCTCTATTAAAGGGGATTTGGGTGATTTAGATTATTCATAACACAGCAGTGAAATGGATTAAAGGTGCTAAAAAGTGGGATCGTGCTACCCTATTATTAAAAGAAGAGCAGTGGCTACCAGTTTTCCATAGAATCACATTTAAAAATCTACTTCTCGTAAACAAGATTTATCATTTAGATATTTCTTACCCCATCCAACCACCCCCCCCCCCAAAACCACCTAGATCTCTGCTCCTTCTTTCAGTCCTTTTTTTGTACCAAGCTTATACATGCATAGCATCATCTCTCAATTAAAGTATCTTCAAATTGTTTATCGCTTCCCGCACTAACCTGTGCTTCCCCTCCCACCATGATTGATGTCTCTACCATCCGGAGTTACCCTCCCCCCACCCCTTTAGAGACCCTCCAATTATCTCTCTTGCTTACTCACTCTCAACACTTCCTCCATACCCTTTTCCATTTAAAGGGAAAGGGGATGGGATTTGATATACCACCTTTCTGTGGTTATAATCAAAGCGGTTTATATATTGCATACAGGCACTTATTTTGTACCTGGGGCAATGGAGGGTTAAGTGACTTGCCCAGAGTCACAAGGAGCTGAAGTGGGAATCAAACCCAGTTCCCCTACTTCTCAGGCCACGGCACTAACCATTTCCCCAGCATAGCTTTAAGCTTACTCAGTATGTAGAGATTGCTCAATCTATCCTAAAATTCTCTTATGGTGGGATCCCTATCTCCCTTTCAGGACTGTGCAATCTATCCCCTGGCTGATATAATGCCATGTTGTTTACGATTATGATCCATTGTTAGAAGAATTATAGTTTCTATAAAGTGGAACCAACACCATACACATGACCAAATATCCAGAGATTTTTAAGTTGCAGCATTTCTTTTCTGAAACAATATTTACAAAAAAGACAATTGGATCAAACCATAGGACATTCCGTTTTGCCTCCCAGACATTTTTGCATAATTTTCTGTACATATTCAAACTGTGCAGAACCATGGTCATTGTGAGGATTCCAACAGCAGTGTTATCTTCCAGCAGATACCCAGAATGTTACATGCTACCTCCGTGCCCCACCATACCTGTCCAATCTGCCTGCGCTTCCTCCTCACAGGAACAGGAGCACCGCTGGTGCCAAATAGAATGATACCGGATTCCTTTTTGGTGCTGAAGGACAGGTTGATCTCTGTGCCAGTGTCAAATGAGATTGGTGGCAGCTCTAGAAACCCAGGTTTGGCAAAATTCACAGTGTGTATTTTCTGTATCAAGAGAAAGAAAGAGTGCAAAAATAAATTACAAAAGTATGTTAGTCCAAGGTAATGAAGACATAACTATATGTGCTACTGCTTTAATTGGGCGCATTCCAGCTATATGGAGTCACAACTGGGAACATACTTGCAGTCCATGAACACCGTAGTGCAGGTTTTAATCTTCTTCTGTCATTAGAAAGCAGGTAGTATAAATTCTACCAATATTCCCTTACTTGTGGTAGTATAAATTCTACCAATATTCTCTTACTTGTTTGAACACTGACATCCTAGGAAATTGGATCACAACAGCAAGTTTTAACATATAAATTATTTCTTTTCATGATTGGATTCAATTGGGTTGATATTCAAAGGTATGGCAGCCACCACTAAACATATGTCTCCTATTTGTCAATTTTCAGCATTATGGCTATTTTAGAAGCATCTCCATTGTAAACTGTAATATTTCATCATTGGGAGAGGCCCAAATATTTAAATACCATCTCAAACCAGAGGCTATTCAAATGCAGGGAAGCTCAGTACATCTAGATGGCATGGGGGCGTGGCTATGGCAGGGAGAGGGAGTGGTCTTTTCGGGACTACTGTACAGATGTGCATTCCCTTTTTCACATGGGGAATCCATGTCTGTATTGAGAAACCTAGACATCAGTATTTAAACCTGCCCCTAGGCACAACTTGTAAATAATGAGCACAAGTCATGCACCATGGAACAGGGCCAAAAGGCAAAAGCTGATATGCATGTGAGCCGGAGACTCATGATCTGATAAGACATTCTTGCGTGCAAGCAAGCGTGGGAAGCAAGCAATTATGGAAAGACAGAAACATGTGGTTTAACAACAGAAAAGAAGCAGATAGTGTTGAAATAAAACAGAATGATTTCTGAGGATGATAACTTGCTAAAGTAATGTGACGCATTGTTATATAAATAGCTGAACCAGTGCATTACATTGGAGAGACAGTAGCAGAGAACACTTAGGTGTAGTAGCGCTGATCTCCTATGAGAAACTATTAATTGCATTTGTACTTTGGTAAGTAATAAAATTGCTTTTCTCATACGTGGCCTTCTTGGTGTTTTATCACTCCAAATTGTGGGTGGCTGGTACATCATAATAATAATTTGGGGTGGTGGAAAAAAGTCTAGCATTTAAAACAAACTAAATGCCTGCTGCAAAGGAAACTGTACATACAGACATCTGGGACCTCCACAATGCCTACACTCCCTCCAGATCAAGCACCTACCCTGATACCAGGTCCTCCACATCCCTCCGCCAATTAGAGGCCCCCCTAAGCAATTTTCCTTGGTGCTCAACTTTCCCAACCCGAGCAATCTTCCCCCAGTGGCACATGCCCTACAGCTATCATCCCCCTTATGATATAGAATTCCCCCCCTCCAACTCACTCCCCAAGCTTGCCAGGTATTCCTGATGTCTAGAGGGATGGGAATGATACCCACTTGCTTCCACCTTGTTTCTCTGGCCATTCAGAATGGTTGCCAAGAACTGTAATGGTAGAATTCATATGGAAACCTTACCCCCTAGTGGTAACACTGCAATATTACTGCTAAATGGCCTCCCACATGAGAAATCTGGGTCAAGATGGGAAAGGCCTGCTGAGGGAAGGTTGTGTTTGACGAGCTTAGGCCTGAGATGGGGGCAGTTACCTTGGAGAAAGCTGCCATATATCAGGCTCTTGTCCACACGTAGGGGATTCTCCTGCCAGGGGGGGTTCTATGGTGTGAAATAGGGGGCCCCTTGTTCAGTGTGGCACTGAAGGGGCTGCTATGTTGTGGAGTGTGTGCCATGGGGGGGGGGGGGGGTAAGATCAGGAGGGCTGGGTGCCATTGGGGACATCTAAACAAGTGCAAGTGCTGGCATCTGAGTATGAACGGCACATATTGGGGGGCACCAGTGCTGAGATTGGGGCCCTTTACAAAGGGAGCAGCTATTTGTGTGGGTATGGGAGGAGGGATGTGTAAACTGGTTTTCCCCATGTGCAACTTTCTAAAATTACTCTGTACTTTAGAAGGGAGTCTATATCTGGCAGCGCACTTTGTAGAGTAGTATGACAATTCCTCACATCTGAATCTGGATGTGTGAATTCCCCTCTCTACATTCTATCTAAAATCTGCCTCCAAATGGTTAGTGCTGCTAAAAAATCCCCTCTAAATGCTCTGGCACTATCAACTTACCCCCGGACTCTATAAAGGCTGCCCACATTTGGGCACCCAAAATTGGGTGCAGATCCCAGATTGGCTTCCAGAATAATTAGTTAATGTGCTCCATTGATTTAAATATTGGAGCTATGAAGCACTTAATTGGCACTAAGTATAATTTGGCCACTGATCTGGCTATGCACTATTCTGTAACAATAGGTGCCTAAATTGGATCACACATAACTCAAAAGGGACCAGGGCCATGGGAGGGGCATGTGTGGGTCAAGGACACTCATAAAAGATGCGTGCAGGATTTACACCAGGTTTCAGCTGGCATGGAGGAGCATTTTCAATATGACGTCTAATTCCGACTTTGGACATTTTGCACAAAACGTCCAGAATCTGAATAGGAAAGGAGGTCATTTTTGAAAAAGAAAAACTTCTATCTTTTATTTCAAAAATACTGCTTCAAACAAGGTTTTGTGCTTTGTACATTTTTGTTTTTTGGTCCATTTTCAAAAAAGAAAAACCAAGTAAGTGCAAAAGATAGAGATTCATGCCGATGGGATGTAGGAGAAGCCAGCATTTTTAGTAGACTGGTCCCCCAGACATCCCAGGAGAGCAATGGGGCACCCTAGAGGGCACTTCCCAGGTGCATATCTCACCTTTACTCCCTCATCTTGTCCCCTGAGCCATCCCAAACCCATTCATTTACACCAACAAAATGTTGCGTAAATCCATGCACATAAATTTATGCACACTGGGCCATAGTTTATAACTATGTGTAAATTTTGAAACACCCACAAAACACCCATAGCCATGCCACTTTTGAACTGCACACATTAGAATTTAGGCTCAGTACGTTACAGAATATGCATAGGGATTTGTGTACATAAATTCTAATTATTGCCAATTAGTGCTCATTATTGCTTGTTAAGAGCTGTTATCAACGCAAATTAACTTGCTAAACCATTTAAGTTGCATGCGTAGTTATAGAATATGCTTGTATTTTGACATGGAACGCTAGACAGCTTATTTCAAAAGAGAAGGCCGGCCATCTTCCGACACAAATCAGGAGATGGCCGGCCATCTCTCAAGGCCGGTGAAATCGGCATAATCGAAAGCTGATTTTGGCCGGCCTCAACTGCAGTCCATCGTGGAGCCGGCCAAACTTCAAGGGGGCGTGTCAGAAGGGTAGCGAAGGCGGGACAGGGGCATGCAGGGGAATGCTTAAGAGATGGGCGCCCTCAGCCAATAATGGAAAAAAGAAGGGCGTCCCTGGTGAGAATTTGGTCCACTTTATTTGGTCCCTTTTTTTTCAGGTCCAAGTCCCCAAAAAAGTGCCTGAACTGACCAGATGACCACTGGAGGGAATCGGGGATCACCTCCCCTGACTCCCCCAGTGGTCATTAACCCCCTCCTACCCTCAAAAAAACAACTTTAAAAACTTTTTTTGTCAGCCTCAAATGTCATACTCAGGTCCATCGCAGCAGTATACAAGTCCCTGGAGCAGTTTTAGTGGGTGCAGTGCACTTCAGGGAGGCGGACCCAGGCCCACCCCCCCCCCCCCTACCCATTACACTTGTGGTGGAAAATGGGAGCCTGGGAGCAGTGGCGTAGCCAGACAGCTAATTTTGGGTGGGCCAGAGCCCAAAGTGGGTGGGCACAAAATTTTCTCTCTGTCCCACCCCCTTCCTCCCCCTCTCTCCTAGTACCTCCCAACTCAAAATAGAAATAGAAACACTTTAGCTCATGAGGAAAGTGACATCCGCTATGCACATTTCTCAAGCTATCATATTTCAGTTAAGATTCAAAATAAAATGCCTTTTCAACCTTTGTTGTCTGGTCATTTTCTTTTTCCATCATGTTGATCTAGTTTCTCTTTTGAACTTTCCAATCTTTCTGCTATTTCTCCTTCAAGCAGCTGTTGTCCATTTGTCTTTTTCTCCTTTCTTGTTCCATTCCCTCATTTCACTTGCCTCTGACATATTGACCTTTCCAATTTAGCTCTTTCCTCTCATTTTTTTTCTTTTCTTTTCTCTGTCCACTCAAATTTTATCCTAACCCCTTTTCCTTTGTTTTACTTTTCAGATACCTGTCAGATTTCCATTTCATTTTCACCCACTAGTTCTCCTAGTCCCCATCTCTCTACTTTCCCTGCAATCCATTCCCTTCCATCTTCAATCTATTCCCCATTACCATATTTCTTTCCCCTGTAATCACCATCCTTCTCGCGTTCATTTCTTTGCCACCCACTTGGCCTCTCCCACATGGTTCCACATTTCCCAGTGTCTCTTTCCCTCCACCCTTCTAACCCAGCATCTGCTCCCTCTCTTCTCCCCACCCTTCACCCCCTCCCAGCATCTTCCTGTCACTTCTCTCTTTCCTCTTGCCCCCTCTCCCATGATCCAGTGTGGCCAGGATCTCCCCCATTCTTTCCCTCATGCCCAGCTCCCCCTCTCTATGACTTATCCCTCCCCATGGCAAGGATTTCATCCATTCCTTCCCTCATACCCAGCACCCCCTCTCCGTAACCTGCTCCTCCCTGTGGCCAGAATTCTACCTTCCAGAATTCTGCCTGCCAAGCCATCCACCCCTCCCCCCTCTCCCTTCAGCTCTCTAATCTTCCTGTTCACTGCAGCGGCTCCTTTCCCCTGCTGGACCTTCATTACTGCTTGCCTCCAAGATCCGTGGGGAGATGTCATCATCCATTTCTCAGATTGCAGCTGGGTTGGAGATGGCCAGCCTCGGTTTCCATTATCGGCGAAAACCGATGCCGGCCATCTCAAACCTGGCCATCTCTGACATTTGGCAGGCCCCAACTGTATTATTGAAATGAAAGATGGACGCCCATCTTGTTCGATAATATAGTCGGCTCCGCCCATTCACGGCGCCGTCCTCGGAGATGGGCACCCTTAGAGATGGGCGTCCCCGGTCAAAAATGCCCCTCCACGTGTGCTATATAGAATCCAGGAGCAAGTGTATGGTATTTATTTTTTTGTAATTTTTTGAGGGGTCTATCAGGAATGGAGGATGGGCAGAGAATGAGCATGGACTCAGTAACCAGTCAGCATGCGCTAATGTACATGTGCTAACTGGTTACCATAGGATTAATGCAGGAGCCTTTACAGCCTTCTCAATTGGAGGTTGAAAGGCCTCTCGCATTAATTCTTTTAAATAGCCACACACTTACGGAAACATTGCTGCACAGTTCTAAATGAAACAAATACAGAAAAGGCTTTTTAATGGCCATTCAAGAAATGGGCTTAGCGTGCAGGAAAAACCCGTGTAAAGGCATGCTAAGCCCATTTCTTAGCACCCCTTAATAAAAGAGCCCATAATTTCTTAGTTTTTAATTGTGTATTTCATTCCATTATATTTTATGTTGCTGTTTACTTTTCTACATCATGCTGATTGGTTTCTGATTAAGGAGAGAATTAAGTTGTATACAGAAATAAATGAAATTCAGGCAGGAAGATTCTGTTTCCACAGGAGGTTTTCCTAATAATGTCGCTTTTTCCACGGCTTGAGGTCCCTGTTGCCTGCAACACATATCAGGTGATTCATGCTCTCATGCGGTGCTGTTATATCAAGCAAAAACGAGGAGCATTAAAGAGTGATATAGTTTTTTTTTTTAATTTAAAAAGCAAAACTGAAGCTTTTATTTATGAATATTTTTGAAAGGCCGGGGTTTGTTTGTTGATACATGTCTTCTCCTCACCCACAGATCAAGGTCCCCTGGGTTGATTCTTCATGCCAGGCTCCCACCAGTGGCTGGACACTAACCCGCTCACAAAAGTAATTCTTTGAAGAATTAGGAGGGTATTCTGAAGCCAGAGTTCTAACTCAAGGGCTGCAAAAGTTTCAGCTTTGTGCTTAGATCAGGCACATGCAAACATATGTGACAAATACTGTGAAAAGTCCTATTGTGTAAAAGTGGGATATCAAATTCCAATAATTAAAATTAATTAAATAAATACCAGACATATTTGTGGCCTTTGAGTATAAGGACTAAGAATCATTGATATAAACCATTTTCAGACCACTTTTTTTCTTTTTGCTTTCACAGGAAATAAGATTCCCTTCCCTTTAGCATAATCAGGTCATTTTTCAAATGATTTACCCAACTAACTTCAGAAGTCAGCTGACCAGCTAGATCTGTCCACCCCAATTCACAGGATACAAAACTAGAGACAGTTCGAAAAAAGGGATGGTTCTGAAGGCCTTCTCAGAGGTGGATTTTTGCTTTTGCCACTCGGTGCTGAGTTTCAGTTGCACACATAGCTGGCCTAAATGTAGTGGGGCAGATTAGAAAACTTTTGACAGGGCCCTGGGCCATGCCCCAACTCACCTCGACCTTGGGTGGGGGTGGGGGGGGGGGCGGGGAACGGCCTTGTCCCGGGCCCAGCTCTGGCTCTCGGCGGCCCTGGTTCTCAGTACCACGGAGACTCTTTGCCATTGGGGCAGAACCTCTGATCTACAGCTGACTGTGAGTAAACATTGTGTTAGTCAAATAAAGGACTTTCAGAGAGATAGAGTCTTCAGGTGTGAACTGGTGCATCGAGGTTATACGTCAGGATATAAAACTTAGAAGCTACAAGTCTTAGAGGCCTGAACAAGCCCAAGGGCTCACTTTTCCAGAACCGTACAGATTGCGAAGGCCATGAGCTCAGATGGGTCACCCGCATTACAGCTACTTCACCAGTACTTTTGTCACTGAGAGCATCCAGATCTACAGGTTCAACACTTCCTGCAGCCTTTGTGTTTATGGAGGCAACTGAACATTATTCCTCAATTCCTGATAGTCTTGCTCATGTTGCAAAAGGCATGTATTAATTCATCCATCCTTAACCTGCAGAAAATCTTTTTAGAGAGGTGACAGAAATATGGGGTCCAGTATTCAAAGAATTTATGCATCTAACTTTGAGGGTTATGCTTCTAAATTGGCTTCTGTGAAAATGTACTAGGCTGCGTGCTTAACGTTATAGTCAACTGACTCTCCCGGTCCAGCAGCTCCCTGACTCGGTCCAAGATTTATTTGCTCACATGGATCACTACCAGTCACTGGCGACACAACAGGCTCCGGCTCCTCCAGGTCCACTGGCTGTTCTTGTAGCTCCAGATATTCAACTCCTAGCTCCACCGAGATACAACGGGAACCCCAAAGACTGTAGAGGGCTCATCAACTAGTGTCTGATAATTTTTGAACTCCAAGCTAGGGATTTCTGTTCAGATAATGCCCAGATGGTCTACATTACCTCCATGCTGTCTGGCCAAGTGCTTACATGAGCTTGCAGGATAGGACCTTCCTTCTGCCCTGGATGATTTTACCGGTCTTTGTAATCTGGTTCAGTCTGTCTTGTGCCTAGTCCGGGTGACTTGCCTGCCGCCAGTTGAGGCCAGGCTAACTCTCGGGTTGGCCTGGCAATGCCAACTCGACTGCAGCCCAAGGGCTCACCTTTCCAGAACTGTGGCACATTTTCAACCACAAATCTAGCTAGTTAGGTGTGACTGAGCTAGCAGTTCTTTGCACTGAGTACACACATAATTTTTCACAACTGGGAGATAATCATACATATGTAGGATTACCATACAGCCAGATTTCGCTGGACATGTCCTCCTTTTCAGGGGACTGTCAGGGGTCTGTTTTTTACCAGCCAGCTCATTTATCTGAGTTTGCGGGTGGGCAGGATGGTGGGCTCGCCTTCCCCCCAAGCCTCAGGGTGCCCTCCCCGAGCCCACCGTAATGCACCCTGGTGGTTTATTGGCCTCTTCAGGGCAGGAAAGAATCCCACTCTTTCTTGCCCGCAGCCGCTGACCCCCTCACTGCTGCTGCTTCTTCAAAATGGCTGCCGAGACTTCAAGCATCAGTAAAATACTGGATAGCCTCCATCTCGCTACTGGACTGCTGCCTGCATATTATTATTGGTGAGTTATTAGGAATATATAAACTAAAGTTCCCTAGCACAAGTACTCATGCCTAAAGGGAGGCAAGCAACTTAGGATTTAGGCTACTATTCTATACAATGACATTTACGTGTGTAATTGCCAATACAGAATTTGTGCTTAGCATCCTGGTGCCTAATTTTAGGGAACCTTTTAAGAAAACAAAAATGAGGATGTTATAATGCCTTTGTATCGCTCCATGGTGCGACCGCACCTCGAATATTGTGTTCAATTCTGGTCGCCACATCTCAAAAAAGATATAGTGGAATTAGAAAAGGTGCAGAGAAGGGCGATGAAAATGATAAAGGGGATAGGACAACTTCCCTATGTGGAAAGGCTAAAGCGGCTAGGGCTCTTCAGCTTGGAGAAAAGGCGGCTGAGTGGAGATATGATAGAGGTCTATAAAATAATGAGTGGAGTTGAACAGGTAGATGTGAAGCATCTGTTCACGCTTTCCAAAAATACTAAGACTAGGGGGCATGCAATGAAGCTACAATGTAGTAAATTTAAAACGAATCGGAGAAAATGTTTCTTCACTCAACGTGTAATTAAACTCTGGAATTCGTTGCCAGAGAATGTGGTAAAGGCGGTTAGCTTAGTGGAGTTTAAAAAAGGTTTGGACAGCTTCCTAAAGGAAAAGTCCACAGACCGTTATTAAATGGACTTGGGGAAAATCCACTAATTCTGGGATAAGCAGTATAAAATGTTTTGTACTTTTTTGGGATCTTGCCAGGTATTTGTGACCTGGATTGGCCACTGTTGGAAACAGGAAGCTGGGCTCGATGGACCTTTGGTCTTTCCCAGTATGACAATACTTATGTACTTATGTAATTATCCCCTATTCCCCAGATTCTATATAGATTGCCCAAAGTTTGGTGTTAGAATTTGCAACTCTATTGATTAATGGGAGATAACAAGCACTAATTAGGCACCCTCTATAGAATATAGCAATGGTTTCTCAAACTTTCTTGGTTCACGGAGCCCTTAGTGTTTAAATAATTTTTTCATGGTGCCCTAAGCCAGACATTTTATTTCCTCTTCGTCCCTCCTCCCCAGAGGTAGTGATGATGACGAAGGTGGTGTGGAATCCTACTTTACTGGCAGGGACACACAAGCCCTTCCAGCTGAAGTGGTCCGCTGTCTTTGCAGCATGCTTCAGCCGCCTACACTGGCACTCCCGTGTTGAACTGAGCTTGTGCAGGAATGTTGATGTCGCCGGCTGAAGCATGTCGCCAACTTCCTCAGGCAGCATGGAGCTCGGGGCTCAGGCAATTGACCGTTTCAGCTGGTAGGGCTTTGGCATTCCTGCCAGCCATTCCAGGGGTGCCACAATTTTGAAAGGGGTACTAAAATATGCCTCAGGTCCCCTATGAATTCACAGTGGCACCCTGGGATGCTGTGGTGCACAGTTTGGGAACTGCTGGAACACAGGCTTCGCATGGATCTTCCTGGCACCTAACTGTTGGTACTATGTACAGAATCTAGCCCTATGTGCATGCCAGGCGTTAGTCTGTAAGGAGTGTTCTTACATCATTTAGCATGCAGTTATAAGGGAGGAATACAAGTGTGCAGAGCATGGGTGTATTGCTAAGCGATACTCACAACTTATATAATATTGTCATGTGGGTGTGTCTAACTCTTGGCATGCCAACGCTGCTTTGTACTAGTATTCTATAACAGCTTAGGTGTACCCTTAAACCAATATAGATTTGGCACAAAGTGCACCCCATTGTCGTACCCACATCTTGGCGCCAATTTATTGAATTGCTGCCTATGCTTATAAATTTCAGCTTGTCATTTATTTGCCTAGATCAGGGTTGCCAAAATGGGGGAGGGGGGGCGGCAAGATTCCCCCATGCCTAGCCTCCAAGGGGTCCCGGCCTCCAAGGGGGGCCCAGCACCGGGGTCTGTCTCTCTCCGGCACCTGGAAAGCAACAAGGCAAAATCCAACGTGGAAAACAAACCAGCAGATCAGTATAATATCCAAAAAGACTTTATTGAGGATACCGTGTATGAAACAAATGCATTTGTTTCATACATGGTATCCTCAATAAAGTCTTTTTGGATATTATACTGATCTGCTGGTTTGTTCTCTCCGGCACCTGACAGAACCTTGGTGATCTTGTCCCAACAGGAGAAGAAAACTCCGGTGCCAGGCCCCCCTAGCCCTTTCAGCGCTGTTCTCTACCGTATTGCCTGCCTTGCAGTTGCTTTTCACTTCACGTCACACATGCTGCACGAGGTGAGGGGAAAAGCAGCTGCAGGGCAGGCAATGTGGAAGAGAACAGCGCTAGAAGAAGGCTTATGCGAGCGGGGCTTGGGGACCCCCACCAACCAAGGTATTTGGAGTTGAGGTGGGGGCAAAATGTACCCTCCCACTTTGGGTTCCGGCTCCCCCAAGTTTTGTGGTCTATGTGGCGGTCGGGGGGGGGGGGGGGGGGGGCAGCAGCAGCGGCCCTGCCCCTGGCCTGTCTCAGTCTCTCTGCAGCCCTGGCCTAGATTTATGAGGCCAAAGTATGAGCCCAGTGCTGAAACTCAGTGTTAAGCTCCTAACGTTTCCCTCACCCACTCTTTATGTTCCTAAATCTAGGAGATTAGTACAATTTTGAATATAACGTTACGCACTCAGCCTAGTAAATTTTCACAGAAGCCAATTTAGAAGCATAACCCAAAAAGTCAGGAACATAAATTCTTTGAATATTGGGCCCCATATTTCTGTTGCCTCTCTAAAAAGATTTTCTGCAGGTTAAGAAGGATGGATGGATTAATATATGCCTTTTAGCACACGAGCAAAACTATCAGGAATTGAGGAATAATGTTCAGTTGCTTCCCTAGACACAAAGGTTGCAGGAAGTCTTGTACTTGAGAATCTGGATGCTCTCAGTGACAAAAGTACTGGTGGACTGTGTATGCCCTTTTTCTGCAGGCGGAGGAGAGAGGAAAAACGGTGTGCACCAGATTTCAGTATTCCATTCTGCATGTGCACTTGTATTTCCTAACCTAAACACAGCTCCAGGAGTGTCCCTTTTTAATGTGTCTAGAATGACTTTCTTTGAGAACCCCATACTTACTTGTTAGCAGTCTGAAGTGGACAATTTTTCAGACAGGTCAATTTACCCAGGCAAATTTCTTTGAAAATACAGAGACTGCACATTGGTCTCAGTCTTTTCTGTCACAGCAGGCAATTTGTGTCATTCTATTTAGAACACGTATTTCCATGTATTTTCCTTTTTTAGAGAAGCTCAGTATAAGCGTTGACGTTTTCCAAAAGAACTTACTATTTGGTTAGCCCAGAGGGGTTGTCTCTCAGACAATGCAAGCCAGACAGACAGAGGAAGCAGGCTTCAGCAGCAGTTTCCCCACAATTCCATACTATGGAATCATTTCTGGATCCATAGGAGCCAACTTTTCAAAATTCTTGGGGGTGCTAAGCCCAGTGGAAATAACCCTTCCTTGGACACCTACAAGGAATTTTCTCAATATTGGGGGAGGTTCTCTGCATTCCTCTTGCTTTGTAAAACATTTCATTAAACCATGCGCCGAGCTGTACATTCATTCAAACAGCAAATGCAAAATGGTGCAGGCTGTGAGCCAGCGTCAGAAGCACTGGAAAATTAAACTGAACTAGGTTTTTGACTTGGGCTTACATTTTCTGTTCAATGCAGAAAGCAGTGAACACCGCTCACATATGCAAGATCCTGGAGAAAAAAACATTTTTGTGATATGAGTTTAACTGTGCTTGAATTTGGACCTCATCGATACTAACCTCCGGATTCTATAAATGGCACCCAAAGTTGTGCATGCAAATCTGGGCGTATGCCCGATTTGCGTGTGCAATTTAATTGCGTAACAAGTCAATTAGTACCAATAGTTGGGTTATTCAATTATTGGTGCTAATCGGCAACAATTTGGATTAGTGCACATGGTACACGCTATTCTATAAAGATGCGCAGGCACATTTTTTACTGTGTAACTGAAAAGGGGCATGGGAGGGCCGGGGGTGTTCATTAAAAATGCACGTGGTATTACAGAATTTGGGGTTTCATGCCTAATTTATGCATGAGGATTTACACCAGGTTTCAGTAGGTTTAAATCCTCACACACACAGTTGGGCATGGATCCCGGTGCTACGTGTTATTCTGTAAACAGCACCCAACTCAGAGCGCCATTGATAGAACAGAGCTCAGCGCACATTTTTCTCGGCACCCAAATCTGAGTGCCACTTACTGAATCTAGTACTAAGGGTATAATGTTATATGTGGCTGCATAAGGAGGGCACATATACTTTTCTATGTAAGCATCTGTTAATAGTCACTGAAAAAGTATATACATACTTTAATGACAATTCCAGAAGAAATGCCAATGTTTGTTTCCTTTGGCAAACAAAAACAAATAGGATTTCATTTGCCAAAGACAGGTTTGCAAACAACAGTCCCCCTCCTGCCCCATGATACTACCTTCCTGGTGGTCTAGCAGGCGGGTGGCCCTATCTCCCCGGTGATCCAAGGGTCCCCTCTCTGCCTTGGGGCTACCTTCCTGGTCTAGTGGAGTACATTGGGCCAGGAGCAATGCTGATCCACTCCTGCCCATGGCTGTAGCTGCATCCAATATGGCAGCCATGACCTTTCTCTATAGACTGGCAGTTGGCATTGCTCCTGCCCCAATGGACCCTGCTAGACCACCAGGAAGGTAGGTCTTGAGGGGGAGGGGAGGGGGATGCGAGGAGAGCCAGAAATTTTTAATTTTATGTTGTCTCTCGTGACAACACACAGGGAGGGAGACCCCTGAAAAAAAATTTCCTCTAAAAGACATAAAACATAAAATTGTCTGGCTGCTCCTCCTTAGTACTTACCTATCTGTAGAGCACTTTACCATACATACATTTTCAGAGTTAATTTAGACACATACATGTACACGTTCAACAGTCCACGTGCACATGCAAAAACCACACTCAGCTGTATCCCCAAGAATGTGCACAGAACATTACCAGCATTTCAGGAGAGCTATTTTATAAATTCTATTTCTGCTTTATTTCCAGAAGATCACCCTCTACATGTTTAGAGTACATTAAGCAAAGGTATTTCCTTCTATAAGTAAAACAATATTTTTAGTCACAGAATTCCCTGTGCTGTTTTACAACATGAACAATTTGGACCTCATTGTTCAAAGGCATGCCCATCGGTGGGGGCATGGCAAGGGAAGGGTAACATTGGTAGTTTTGAATGATCAAAATGACATATGTTGTTTTTTTGACAGAAACATTTCCTTCAGGAAACGTGTTAAGGGTTAATAGCCAAAGTAAAACTACCTGTATAATTTTGTTTTGACAATGATACAAACTCTTTGGTGAACAGTGCCCACCGATTTTGTAACAAGGTAGATTTATTTATTTATTTGTTACATTTGTATCCCACATTTTTCCACCTATTTGCAGGCTCAATGTGGCTTACATATAGGGTTACCATATGGCTCCAGAAAAAGGAGGATGGATTGAGCCAGCCGGGTTTTACTTCCATTGCTTTCAATGGAAAGCAATGTACTGTAAAGGCATTCGCCAAGTCCGGTAGAGGAACAGATAGCTTATCATTGCCCTTTCCCCATCAAAGGTGTCCTGCACTAATTTCTGACAATATTTGATAAGACTGTAATTTAGTTCCTGCATTAGTGTGAATGGTTCCACTAAAAATATATCATTCCTTTGATAGTGCAGATCAGTTACCTACTAGTTCCAACCACTAGGTGGCAGCAAAGTGCATTACAGCTGAGAAAATATATGCCCCTTTTTAATTTCCTTGCTATCAGGAATGTGTAAGGAAATCAAGATGTACTCAAACTGGGCAGATTTTAGCCTGGCTCAAGTTTGACAGAATACATGGAACTGGATTTAAAAAACCCTGCTAAGTGAGTAAGATAACTGGCTAATTTGAACCAGCTATCCGTATATGAATATTCAGGTGAACCTAGCTGGCTAGGTTTTCAGTTGAATATTCACCTACATCTGACAGTCAACATTTTCTACCTGGAACACACAAAAAATAAAATAAAAACAAGCATTACTTAGCTAAGTCTTCTCAAAAGAAATGCTTGCCATTCCCTCCCCAGTGTCAAAATATTAACACTCCTTTCAATAGCCTGGGAGGAGGGGGAGGAAGAAAATGTTGGATGCCACAGGGTGTGGGGGGGGGGAGGGGAGGTTGGGAAGGTGGGAAGGATAGAAATGCTGGATACCACTGATGGGGGTATCCAGCTGGACAAGGGGGGGGGAGGGAGTAGATAAGGAGACAGGTGATGGAGATGCTGGTCTATGGAGGGGTTGGGATGGGAAGGGAAGATGCTAGATATGATTGGGGTGGGGAGGGGCCTCGTGAGGAGGCAAATGGCTGAAGGTTCACTTAGTGTCAGATACCTTTGAACTAGCCCTACCTCCGTATGCCCCATGTCAACAAAGGGAATGCAATGTTCCCTCATTTAACTATATATATGACCATCTCTGGGAAAAGGAGACTAAAGTCTTCAGAAACAAAAAATAAAATTTTAATGAATTATATTAGAACAAACAATTTGTAATGCAACAGTATAAACCCCATCCTTTTATGTGAAGAAAAACCTTAAAAAGCTACAGAAATTCAAACATGTAACTTTCTCAGGCTGCTTATAGACCCAACACATGAAAAACTGAGTATTCTCAGCATTTTGGATCCTTTACTTTAGATACCTTTTTACCCAGTGGCGTAGCTAGGACCGAATGGGCCCTGGGTGGAAAAATTAAGATGAGCCCCTATAATACCATCTCTCCCAAAGTGGAGAGGACTGAGGGGTGGGAGGAGGCAGGAATCCCTTCAGAGCTCCAGTAAACAAACCTTGTAAACAGACCTGTATAGAATACCTGTCACAGTAAATCCAAATAAAATAACAGAAATAGGAACCAAAATGCAAGATATCAGAGATACACATTTCTGAAAGCTGACATATGATGATTAATAAATTCAGAAAAAAATGTTATTTTCTACCTTTGTTTTTGTTTAGTATCTCTTTTTTGCCATTCTGTTTTTCCTTTTCCAGGATCTCTTGTTCTTTTGACATTTTTTCTCTCTCTATACACATCATCCATCTTTCCTGTACATCCCTATCTGTCCTGTCCAATGTCTCCCCTCTGTGTTCCTGTCCCTATCCTCCTTCCATGGTTATTATTCCCCTCTTTATCCCTATTCCTCCCTTTGTGTTCAGCAATGCAAATGTGTTCCTATCCCTATGCTCCCTCCATGCCAGATTCTTCTTTGTCCCTGTCCCTCTCCATGTCCAAATTCTCCCCTAACTGTTCCCTTGCTCCTGCACTCCCCACCCCTTACCCTCTCCTCTACCCTGTAGTCCGGCATCTCTCTCCCTCCCCTCCACATGCCACTCCCCCTCTCTCTTTCTCTTCCCTCTGCTTCCTCTTACACCCCCAGTCCAGCCATCTCTCCCCTTCCCCTTTGCTCCAGTTCTGTTTCTCTCTTCCCTCTGTTTCCCCCTCCCCAGGCCCAGTATTTCTTCCCCTTCTTTGCTCCAGGTCTCTCTCTTTTTCCCTCCACCTAGGTCCATCATCTCTCCTCCTCCCCTCTCCCTTGCTATGACTCTCTGTCTCTCTTCTGTTTCCCTCCCCCTAAGTCCATTATCACTCCCCTACTCTCCTTGCAGATACAGCACCTCTCTACCCACCTTCTGTGTGTCCGGCACCCCTTCAGCACTACCACCCCAATGGTCCTTCAGACATGTGGCAGTCATCAGAAGAGGGAGCTCTGATCATAGGCTGACCTTGCCAGGGCCTTCTCTGCACCACATTCCACCCATAGGAAACTGCAACAGAGAGGCGGAATGTGGCAAAGGGAAGGCCCTTGCAGGACCAGCCTGCGGGCAGTCTGTGTTCTGAGCTGCTTTGCCGATGACCACCATATGTCTAGAGGACCGGCATGGGGGGGGGGGGGGGGGGGGGGAGAGTGCTAGAGAAGTGCTGGAACAGAGGAAGGGAAGAATAAGATGATGATGGACTTGCACAGGAGGTGGAGGGTTCAGCTGCAGGTGGCTCCTACCATTGGATGGCCCTGAGCATTATGCCGGGCACGCTCAATGGTAGCTACATCCCTACTTTCTCAGAGAGGGTTAAAACACCTTTTATTAATGTAATCCATTGATTTGTCATGTCTTATTCATTTTATAATAATTAAGTATTTATATAACTGGCACATGTTACACGTTCAAACAATCAGATTTCTTGCATTTGCATAATTTCAAAGCCTGCCAATATTCAGCCAGCGGTGGTGAACATTTTGCTGCCTGCTGTCGCCATTATTTCCAGATATTCAATGCTGGGCCCTTCAGTAACAGACTGGACTGATGACTATTAGAAAGGGTTTTTAAAAATTTTTTATTTGGCACCTTGCTGGTGGAATGCACTTCCTTTGATGATTCAAATGGAGAAAGCTGTGAAGCGCCTTATGTGGTTGCTTAAAGCGAATGCTACATACCTGTAGAAGGTATTCTCCGAGGACAGCAGGCTGATTGTTCTCACTGATGGGTGACGTCCTCGGCAGCCCCTCCAATCGGAATCTTCCTAGCAAAGCCCTTTGCTAGCTCTCGCGCGCCCAAACGCACCGCGCATGCGCGGCCGTCTTCCCGCCCGAAACCGGCTCGAGCCGGCCAGTCCAGTATGTAGCAAGACAATACACTTTAAGGGAAGACACAACTCCAAAGGGGAGGCGGGCGGGTTTGTGAGAACAATCAGCCTGCTGTCCTCGGAGAATACCTTCTACAGGTATGTAGCATTCGCTTTCTCCGAGGACAAGCAGGCTGCTTGTTCTCACTGATGGGGTATCCCTAGCCCCCAGGCTCACTCAAAACAACAACCATGGTCAATTGGGCCTCGCAACGGCGAGGACATAACTGAGATTGACCTAAAAAATTTACCAACTAACTGAGAGTGCAGCCTGGAACAGAACAAACAGGGCCCTCGGGGGGTGGAGTTGGATCCTAAAGCCCAAACAGGTTCTGAAGAACTGACTGCCCGAACCGACTGTCGCGTCGGGTATCCTGCTGCAGGCAGTAATGAGATGTGAATGTGTGGACAGATGACCACGTCGCAGCTTTGCAAATTTCCTCCATGGTGGCTGACTTCAAGTGGGCTACCGACGCTGCCATGGCTCTAACATTATGAGCCGTGACATGACCCTCAAGAGCCAGCCCAGCCTGGGCGTAAGTGAAGGAAATGCAATCTGCTAGCCAATTGGATATGGTGCGTTTCCCTACAGCCACTCCTCTCTTGTTGGGATCAAAAGAAACAAACAATTGGGCGGACTGTCTGTTGGGCTGTGTCCGCTCCAGATAGAAGGCCAATGCTCTCTTGCAGTCCAATGTGTGCAGCTGACGCTCAGCAGGGCAGGAATGAGGACGGGGAAAGAATGTTGGCAAGACAATTGACTGGTTCAGATGGAACTCCGACACAACCTTTGGCAAGAACTTAGGGTGAGTGCGGAGGACTACTCTGTTATGATGAAATTTGGTATAAGGGGCCTGGGCTACCAGGGCCTGAAGCTCACTGACTCTACGAGCTGAAGTAACTGCCACCAAGAAAATGACCTTCCAGGTCAAGTACTTCAGATGGCAGGAATTCAGTGGCTCAAAAGGAGGTTTCATCAGCTGGGTGAGAACGACATTGAGATCCCATGACACTGTAGGAGGCTTGACAGGGGGCTTTGACAAAAGCAAACCTCTCATGAAGCGAACAACTAAAGGCTGTCCTGAGATCGGCTTACCTTCCACACGGTAATGGTATGCACTAATCGCACTAAGGTGAACCCTTACAGAGTTGGTCTTGAGACCAGACTCAGACAAGTGCAGAAGGTATTCAAGCAGGGTCTGTGTAGGACAAGAGCGAGGATCTAGGGCCTTGCTGTCACACCAGACGGCAAACCTCCTCCATTGAAAGAAGTAACTCCTCTTAGTGGAATCTTTCCTGGAAGCAAGCAAGATGCGGGAGACACCCTCTGACAGACCCAAAGAGGCAAAGTCTACGCTCTCAACATCCAGGCCGTGAGAGCCAGGGACCGGAGGCTGGGATGCAGAAGCGCCCCTTCGTCCTGTGTGATGAGGGTCGGAAAACACTCCAATCTCCACGGTTCTTCGGAGGACAACTCCAGAAGAAGAGGGAACCAGATCTGACGCGGCCAAAAAGGAGCAATCAGAATCATGGTGCCTCGGTCTTGCTTGAGTTTCAACAAAGTCTTCCCCACCAGAGGAATGGGAGGATAAGCATACAGCAAGCCCTTCCCCCAATCCAGGAGGAAGGCATCCGATGCCAGTCTGCCGGGGGCCTGAAGCCTGGAACAGAACTGAGGGACTTTGTGGTTCACTCGAGATGCGAAGAGATCCACCAAGGGGGTGCCCCACGCTTGGAAGATCTGGCGCACCACTCTGGAGTTGAGCGACCACTCGTGAGGTTGCATAATCCTGCTCAGTCTGTCGGCCAGACTGTTGTTTACGCCTGCCAGATATGTGGCTTGGAGCACCATGCCGAGACGGCGAGCCCAGAGCCACATGCTGACGGCTTCCTGACACAGGGGGCGAGATCCGGTGCCCCCCTGCTTGTTGACATAGTACATGGCAACCTGGTTGTCTGTCTGAATTTGGATAATTTGGTGGGACAGCCGATCTCTGAAAGCCTTCAGAGCGTTCCAGATCGCTCGCAACTCCA